>NC_053491.1:56640503-56690503 GCF_905171775.1 Rana temporaria
GAAACATAAGATGACAGTGATCTGGTAAATGGAATAGCCATTTTATTTATCAAACATTTATTTCTGATTAAGCAGATATATTTGATGCAAATGTTGTTAGAAGTCATATTGTGTTCATTTACACCTCCAGCTATGAAGATTGCTATCTCATCCTTTTCCTCAAACGGACACGGGAAGTCACAAGCAACTATTCCGCATTTTAATCAAGATTTGACTTTAAAGAAACTTTAGATAGATAAGGTCCCTCCCACTTCAGACCATGTACAATTGTAATGGCATAAAACTGATAAGAGGTCTATTTCTAAAGATCTGTGGTGTCCATTCTCCGCACATCGCAGCAAATACTCTACACATTGCTGGCAATTTACATCCTATTAATAAAATGCTGATTGCTATGTGGAGTCTGCGGTGTGTTCTTTGCATAATGCTGCCAAGAATTCTTGTTCATAGGAGGGGAGTATTGTCACATGACATTTCAAGGTCATGTGACAGGTTTCCTCCACCTCCTAGCTCTTTTTTTTACAATAATTAGGATGAATGGGGCTCCACTGCGCTCAGAGTACTCATGCAAGTGAAGAGTAAACTGCAAAGAACACTGACTCATTGGCTTGGCCTAAATGTCTACTTTTCTTTGTCCCACTGGAACTATGTCACTACTTACCTTTGCCAGTAAGTCCAGGAGATTAGGGTTGGCCTCTTCTGGATAACGTGGCTCATCCTGGAGTATGGATTTCTTCACCTTGTCTTTGTCCTCGCCAACGTAGAATGGGTGATATTTGAAGGCCACTTCAAAGAGAATTATTCCCAGAGAGAAATAATCTGCCATTCTGTCATATGGTTCAGATTCATGGACCTGTAAGAAAATCAGAGAGATTAGGATCAGAGCAACAAATAAGGCTGGAAAACAGGAGCATCACATAGAAGCACCTTAAAGAGAACCTGTCATCATTAATTCAACCTGACCCAGTTGAACCTTCCTGAAGGCTGTCATTGTGCAACACCTCCGGGGGCAGACCACACCTCCGGGGGCAGACTACACCTCCAGGGCAGACCACACCGCCTCAGGGTCACACAGGAATTTGCCAGCCATGGATCTAGCACTGCTTTAGGGAGTCAGAGGCTGCCTCCAGTGTCAGCTGAGACTGGAAAATGCCATTTTGAAATGAAATTTTCCCTTGTATACAGGTTCTCTTTAATTTACTTCTAATCTGGTTGGTTGATAATTGCTTGTTATATACAGGTTCAAGTTGAGGCCTAATCAGGTTGATAATTGCCCTGTTTATGGGCACACTGGACCAGCAGATGACTGCTCGTTTACTTACCTCTGGTGCCATATAACGGTCTGTTCCGGCGCGTTCCGTCTCTTTCTTGTTCCCAGTCATGTTGGTCACGGCCAGACCAAAGTCTGCGATATTCACGTGACCTTTCTCATCTAGAAGGATGTTTTCAGGCTTTAGGTCCCTGTGGAAAAAAAGAGTGTCAGCTCTGCAGTTTAGACAATTTTCCTCCCTATATCCCAGTATTACTGATCCATAGAGGGACTAACATTCACAAATCTGCTTTTCCTAGCGCTGCCCCTACACAGAATGATTGGATCCAGGAAACAATGGTGTCTTTCCTGAACTGATTCCACTACTACTATATGATCAATAAACAATTATTTTCTTCAGAACTGATCAATCAGTCCTGGTGGAAAATCCAATCAAATCTGGCCAAATTCACACTTTTTTTTTACTATGCAAGTGAAACATTAAAAAGTGATTCAATCTGCGCTCAACCATTCACTGAGAACGGGCAGCAGAAGGGCAACCACAATCATTGGATGAAGAAGGGTGAAGGGGCAAGCGTTATTGCAGTTTGATAAAGATACTTACCTGTGCACGACTCCTTTGGAATGTAGGAACTGCAAACCGCAAAGCAGCTCCACTGCCATGTGTCTGATGTTGGTGATGGAAACTGTTTGTTTGTTGGTTATCATCTTCCTCAGCTCTCCTCCGCTCAGGTATTCGATTACAAAGAATAAGTAATTCTGGGGAAGGAAATACAGACAGGTCAGTGAATGAATTCAATTAGAAGGTCAAAAAATAAATCTGATTATAATTCTCTACCAAAAACACTGCATGACATCTATCTATCTATCTATCTATCTATCTATCTATCTATCTATCTATCTATCTATCTATCTATCTATCTCATCCTTTGGTAACATGTTTCTGGTGTCTTTCCCTACATCTGACTTATGCAATTCTATGTGAACTCCAGGCCAGTTTGCATTGTATAGCATTGCCTAATACAGCGTGACAGTTATCAGTGTAGGGGGCAGGGCAGGTGATCTGCCTTTATTATGTGACTACCAGTGAGGTCCCGGACCTGGCAATGTTGTCTGGCAGGGTTACCCTTATCCCAAGACAATCATTTGACAGGTGAGATATACTATACATGTGTCACATCTGTAACTTCCCTGCCTGTCTGGAGTTCAGCTTCCACAGCCGGCATGCAGATGTCATGAAGCAATGTTTTTGCTATTATACATTATATTTTCCAGAAAATACACTTACGTCTGTCTGAAAGGCGCCATAAAGGTGAGTACAGTAAATGCTGCACTCAACCATCTCCAGGACCTTCCTCTCGATCAGGACGGAAGCCGGGTCGTCCTTAATTAGAAGCTTTTTGCTGACCATCTTCACTGCCACCAGTTGGTTACTGGCATGGTGGGTGGCAGCCACAACCTGTAAAAAAAAGGCATGGTTAGTACATCATCTTTTCCATGTGCTCTAACTGTAGCATCATTACTAGACATTCATCATATTCTCTCTGTAATTATATTGATTTTTCCCCCTTTCTGTCATGTGTCTAAAAATTATTATCAACCTCCAAAAATGTCCTATAGACATAAAAATGAGCCTTCATCAGCCCTATTCATCACAGCAGGCTGATTCTTAGGTGTCATCACTCTGCAGAAATCAGACCTGGACAAAATTGATGGTGACTGGTTGCTGCACTGATGGGCACCTCAGACACTTTGCATTACAGTAGAATTTCAGGCAACCCCCAACTAGTCCTAAAAATGCTCCCTTTCCCCTCCTAACACCTGTACTGACTAACCCCTGTAAGAATGTTGTATATACTTGCCTATTTTCAGCCCACCCCAGTTCAGTCATGTGATCTGACTCCCTATGTCAGCCAGCGGTGGCTGCAGGAGAGAGGAGGGAGCAATGATAATGGATGAACCTGAGGAAGCCTATGGGTGAGGTCACCCCTTCAGGCTTTACCAGCCATTGTTGGGCGCTCTCTCCTCTCCCCTGCAGTTGGCACTGGATGACATAGGGCAGGGATATGCAATTAGCGGACCTCCAGCTGTTGCAGAACTACAAGTCCCATGAGGCATAGCAAGACTCTCACAGCCACAACCATGACACTCGGAGCAAGAGGCATGGTGGAACTTGTAGTTTTGCAACAGCTGGAGGTCCGCTAATTGCATATCCCTGACATAGGGGATCACATGACTGGATGGAGAGGGTTGAACATATGTAAGTATATACATCTTTTTTAGAGGTTAGTGGGGGAGGGGACATTTTAAGACTAGTTATGCGGTAGCTTGGAATTCTACTTTAAAGCTAAACTTCAGGGGGGGGGGGACGACGACGACATTCCCCATGCAGTGGGGTCCCCTCTGCAGTGAGAGGGTTGAAGTTTAACTAAAGCCTCAAAAAACATAATTTATTATATTGTAGATTACCAAAGAGTAACCTATTACCCTTGGACTGCACCATTCCCAATCAGTGGAGGGGGGTGTGTTAGATGGACTAGTATTAGATGTAGATGGGGTTTACATCTATGACTAACAAATTAACCACATCAGCCCCTGAAAGATTTCCCCCCTTAATGACCAGGCCATTTTTTGCAATACGGCACTGTGTCACTTTAACTGACAATTGCGTGGTTGTGCGATGCTATACCTTTCTTTTAGTGGTATTTGATCACTTCTGCGGTTTTTATTTTTTGCTCTATAAACAAAAAAATAAGTGACAATTTTGAAAATAAATAAATACATGTTTTACTTTCTGCTATAATTCATATCCCCCAAAAAATATTAAAAAATAACTTATTCATCAGTTTAGGCCAATATGTATTTTTCTACATATTTTTGGTCAAAAAAATCACATTAAGCGTATATTGATTGGTTTGCACAAATGTTATAGCGTCTACAAGCTATTGGATATATTTATGGAATTTTATTTATTTTTTTATTGTTTTTACCGGTAATGGCGGTGATCAGCGATTTTTTACCGTGACTGCGACATTGCAGCGGACAAATCTGACCCCAAATTACACTTTTTGGGGACTAGTGACATTATTACATTTAATCAGTGCTATAAAAAAAATGCACTGATGAATATAAAAATTACACTGGCAGGGAAGGGGTTAACACTAGGGGGGAAATCAAGGGGTTAACTGTGTTGCCTGGGTGTGTTCTAACTGTGTGGGGGGGGGGGTGGGCTTACGGGGACAACACAGAGATCGCTGTTCCTGATCACTAGGAACAGCAGATCCCAGTATTGTCGTCCTGTTTACAAAGGCAGATCCCCGTTTTGCCTTTATTTACCGCGATTGCGGGTGGCCGGCGAACGTCGAGTCCTCCGGACCCACGGGCAAGCTCCCACGGTGTGCGCCCACACTACTACATGCACAGACCAACGTACAGGCACGTCAGTTTGCCGCAGTATTTATGCAGAAGGCGGTCGGCAAGTGGTTAAAGCCAAACTCCATCCAACACTTATGCCGCGTACACACGACCATTTTTAATGGTCTAGAAAAAACTACGTTTTTTTTTAACCCGATTATTGTTAAGCCTGCCTTGCCTACACACGATGGTGAAAAAAAAATGCTCTAGCAAATCGCGGTGACGTACAACACGTACAACGGCACTATAAAGGGGAAGTTTCATTCGGACGGCGCCACCCTTGGGGCTGCTTTTGCTAAATTTTGTGTTAGTAAAAGTTTGGTGAGAGACGATTCGCGCTTTTCAGTCTGTTACAGCGTGATGAATGTGCCATCTCCATTACGAAACGCTAGTTTTACTAAAACGAGCGCTCCCGTCTCATAACTTGCTTCTGAGCATGCGCGTTATTTTCACGTTGTTAAAGCCCACACACGACCATTTTTCGCAACGTTAAAAATGACAACGTGAAAGTGCATGTTCTAAATTTTTAATGCCTATTTTTAACGTTGCGAAAAATGCTCTGGAGCCCACACATGATCGTTTTTAATGACATTAAAAAAAAAAAAAAATTTTGACGTCGCGAGAAACGGTCGTGTGTACTCGCGGTATCAGACCCCTTTCACACTGGAGATGTTTTTCAGGCACTTTATTGCTAAAAAATAGCACTTGTAAAGCACCTGAAAAAAGCCTGATCTACAATCCCAGTGTGAAATCCCGAGTTCTTTCACAATGGGGCGCTGCACTGGCAGGACGTCAAAAAAAGTCCTGCAAGCGGCCTTTTTAAGGCGTTTTAGTAGCAGTGTATACACTAACGGCAATTTACTACCCCGGCGCTGGCAGGGTGAAACGGCTCTTATTAATCAGATACACAAACAGATTTCTTCTTTATAGGATAGAGGTATAAGATGAATGAATAAAAGCTGATCATTGTCAGCACCCCTGTCAGGTCTGGTCCTGGAGTTGGGTGACAAGCAGTGGACCCTTGCTGGCTGTGCCCTGGAGACTGGATACAGAGAGGGGCTGGAGGTGGAGAGAGATGGCTCCAGCCCTTCTCTGACAGCTTTCTCTATATCCAGTCTCCAGGGCACAGCCAGCAAGGGCTCAGTATTGTGGGGGGATGGGGGGTGCTGCACACAGAAGGATCTTACTTTCATGTATTGAATGTATGAAGATAAAAAACCTTTAGAGCCTCTTTAATTTCCCCAGGAGGGAGGATACCTACAACCTCATTCATGAGAGCACTGACAGGGAACCGCCCATCAGCTCCTCCCATACTGACCCCTCCCACTGGCTACAGAGAGACTACTGGATAGGTTACTGGTCTTCACTAAACACGCCCACCAGCTGCTATTAGACCCAGAAAGGGGAGGGATTGAAGTCATGTGACAGGCACTAAATACTGCAGAATAACGGTAGAAAGAGGTATTTCTGCATTTTGGGACATAACACTAAATGTATGTTACATAAAGGATTGCATTAGACTTTCCTTCCACATTCACCATGGCAACCCCTATCTACCCCAGAGGGAGATCACTACAAGGGAAACGCTTCCTTATTCCCGGAGTTCAGCTTTGTATGGTAAGTTGTATACAGGCTGTACAGACCTCCTTGGTTAGTAATTCACCCCCCCCCCTCCCCCCATAACCTGAGCTGAGTATTTATCATCCCTGAAGAAGTTGTATCTCTCTAGCTCCTAAGTACTAATCTATGATCACTTACCTTCCCGTAATTCCCCTGTCCTAACATCTCATGAAAAGTGAAGTCCTCGGCTCCTAGAGAAGCCCGGACCTTTCTTCTTGTGCTCTTTGGCATTGACATTTTTTTTTTATTTGCAGAAAAAGTTTAAAATCCAGAGAAATATAATCTTCCTACAATATCGTCTTTTTCTCTAATATATGATATATTATTTCTACAATATATTGAGGTTCAGTTAACAATACAATGGGACACAAAAATCGATGTGTGCTCTTCAACTGCTCACTTGATTATGCCTGCCTCTACTGCCTCAGCCTTTTATAGCCCAGGTGCCTGCTGTGACATCATATAGCACCTGCTACCATGGCAACAAGCTACAGCAAACAAAGGGCTGTGTTTACTGGATTTGTTTTCAACTTTTGAAAAAAACTTTATTTATACATAACAATCACACATTATTTCTATACATATAGGCTCGATTCACATCTATGCTATGCTATGATGTTTTTTGCAATTTGTGTGTTTTTATGTTGTTTTATTTTTATTTGATGGGCAGATTTAAAAACTTAAATCAAAGCCTGGTTCACACCTATGCATTTTTGAAGCATTTTCAGTTTTGCAGAAACACACTACAGTCCATTTAACACGGTTTCTTATGAATGTAGTTCACATCTGTGCATTTTATTGAAAGAGTCAGGGATTTTTTTCTGGTTTGGGGTTCCATAGACTTCAATGGATCAAAAATGTATATTGCAAAATGCACCTGGAATACGCAAACTGCAACCTGCATAGGTGTGGATCAGGCCTTGGGCTCTATTCACACTAAGGTGTTTTTTGGTGCATTTTGCAGAAATGCAGGGATATTTTTTATCATGTGTTCCTATGGAACATGTTCACATCAATGCATTTTGTGCCTCTGCATTTTTTGAAAGGATCAGGGACTTTTTTCCTGCATAATGCAGCATTTTGCATGTAATAGACTTCAATGGACCCACATCCAAAATGTAAGTACCGCGTTTTTACCACGATTTTGATGAGATTTTGCAGTGATTTGCGTTTTTTTACACTGTATATAGCTGGTTGTTAAGGATGGGACCGGGAAGCCGACCGCCACGTCCTTAACAACCGATGATTCGTCAGCTGTCAGCCGGCTTCCCGTTGAATGTAAAAAAAAAAAGAATTACCAACCCAAAAAAAAGAACAACCAGCTATATACTATCTGAAGTTAGAAGCTGATTGGCTACCATGCACAAATGCCCCAGATTTTGCAATCTCCAGCTTTAGTAAATAAACATCATCGGTGGCAGCCCGTCCATAGAGTGAATACAGGCACTGCATCCCCTAACCATCCGGCAGGCCCCCTGATCTACATATCAGTGGTGCCGGACCATGGATTCCAGTGCGGCGGGGTGTTTTTTTTTTTTTTTAAGCACCTGATTAGAGCCAGAGGCTCTAATAAGGCTTTAAAAAAGGGACGGCTCGGATTGCAGAGCATTGTGCTCCGAGCACATCCAGTTGTGTGATATTAAGCAAATACATTTTCGCTATTATGACACTAAAGTTCCTACCCGCCAATCGAGAGGCAGGTCTGTGAGACCTATTTCCCTATTGGCCAAAGCGTCAGGCGATCCTATTGGATGCCTAGCATTTTGGCGGAAGAGGAGATAGAAGGCGGAGGAAGCTGGAGTCGTGGACACCGCGGCTCCAGAAGAGGACACCACCGCCCTGCCACATGAGCAGGAAAGTGCCCGCAGGGGAAAGGTTCTGTTTCATTACTGCGCCGATCAGGGGGTGGGGTGTTTGTTTGTCTATCAGTACTCTGGAGAAGACCCCCCTTTGTGTGTCTGTGCATGCATGACATCTCACAACCTGCCTCCCATGGTGTGTGACGAAATATCCCAGGATTTGTCTGTGAGATGACTCTCATGCACACACACCCCCATCTATTCAAAACTGAACCCCCACCCCTAATCTACCCCAGACAGATACCCACCAACCCTCATCTACCCCAGAATGACCCCCTCATCTCCATCTATCTCAGACTGACCCCCTCATCTCCATCTGACTGACCCAGACACTGACATCCCAAATCGAACCCCCCTGCTCCATCTATCACAGACTGATACCCCAGACTGACCCCACATTGATGCCACCACGACCCCACATTGATGCCACCACAGCAGTGTGACCTACATAAAACACAAAGTACCATCATTCCAGGCTGACCCTCACACCCCAGTGTGATCCACCCCAGACTGATGCCGCCCATCTACCCCAGACTGATGCCGCCCATCTACCCAATACCGACACTCCCACCCCCATCTACCCCATACCGACACTCCCACCCCCATCTACCCCATACCGACACTCCCACCCCCATCTACCCCATACTGACACTCCCACCTCCATCTACCCCATACCGACACTCCCACCCCCATCTTCCCCATACCGACACTCCCACCCCCATCTTCCCCATACCGACACCCCCACCCCCATCTACCCCATACCGACACTCCCACCCCCATCTTCCCCATACCGACACTCCCACCTCCATCTTCCCCATACCGACACTCTCACCCCATGCCGACACTCCCACTTCCATCTACCCCATACTGATCCTCCAGACTATTCAGTGTAAAATACTTGTTTGGTTCCCCCATGGAAATTACATCTTCTGTGCCACTTATGGGGTTAATCAGTTTAATCTCTCTGAGTAACAGCTAGATGCTCCACCCCCCAGCCTATCACTGCTTGTAGCCTGGAGGCGCGCTTGTTGTGATTAGACTTCGGGGGCCGCGCTTATGACTACTTCAACCACACCCAGTGGGCGGGACTTGTTCCTCTCCAGACTTCTCACGCTCCTCAGTGTTCAGTCAGATCACCGGACACCAGGCTCCCCTCCCCCATCACACACCGAGGACAGAATGTCGGTGGCCGGACTGAGGAAACAATTCCATAAAGTCAGTCAGATGAGACCGTGACTGTGTGTGTCCCCCCCCCCCATTACACAGTACACCCCCCCCCCCATCCCCACATAGGGCTCCTCACTGTATTCTCCTCATATATGGGGGTGTATTGTATGATATATATTTATAGGGGGGTGTATTGTATTATATATATAAGGGGGGTGTAGTGTATGATATGTATTTGGGGGGTGTATTTTATTATTTGTATGTATGTATGTGTGTATATGTATATAATATATATGGTGTATTGTAGTATTATGTTACATAGTTACATAGTTAGTCAGGTTGAAAAAAGACACAAGTCCATCCAGTTCAACCTCAAAAAAATAAACAAACAAAATAAAAAACACAATACAATCCCATACACCCAACTCCATACCCACAGTTGATCCAGAGGAAGGCAAAAAACCCCAGCAGAGCATGATCCAATTTGCTACAGCAGGGGAAAAAATTCCTTCCTGATCCCCCGAGAGGCAATCGGATTTACCCTGGATCAACTTTACCTACAAATCTTAGTACTCAGTTATTTTATGTACATTTAGGAAAGAATCCAGGCCCTTCTTAAAGCAATCTACTGAGCTGGCCAGAACCACCTCTGGAGGGAGTCTGTTCCACATTTTCACAGCTCTTACTGTGAAAAAACCTTTCCGTATTTGGAGGTGAAATCTCTTTTCCTCTAGACGTAAAGAGTGCCCCCTTGTCCTCAGTGTTGACCGTAAAGTGAATAACTCAACACCAAGTACACTGTATGGACCTCTTATATATTTGTACATGTTGATCATATCCCCCCTAATTCTCCTCTTCTCAAGAGTGAATAGATTTAGTTCTTCTAATCTTTCCTCATAGCTGAGCTCCTCCATGCCTCTTATCAGTTTGGTTGCTCTTCTCTGCACTTTCTCCAGTTCTCCGATATCCTTTTTGAGAACTGGTGCCCAAAACTGAACTGCATATTCCAGATGAGGTCTTACTAATGATTTGTACAGGGGCAAAATGATATCTCTGTCTCTGGAGTCCATACCTCTCTTAATACAAGAAAGGACTTTGCTCGCTTTGGAAACCGCAGCTTGGCATTGCATGCCATTATTGAGCTTATGATCAACTAAAACCCCCAGATCCTTCTCCACTACAGATCCCCCCAGTTGTACTCCCCCTAGTATGTATGATGCATGCATATTCTTAGCCCCCAAGTGCATAACTTTACATTTATCAACATTAAACCTCATCTGCCACTCAGTCGCCCAATTGGACAGAGCATTGAGGTCAGCTTGTAAATTGGAGACATCCTGCAAGGACGTTATTCCACTGCATAGCTTGGTGTCATCTGCAAAGACAGAAATGTTACTTTTGATCCCAGACCCAATATCATTTATAAATATATTGAAAAGTAAGGGTCCCAGCACTGAACCTTGGGGTACACCACTGATAACATTGGACCATTCAGAGTAAGAATCATTAACCACGACTCTCTGAATTCTGTCTTTCAGCCAATTTTCTATCCATTTACAAACTGATATATCCAATCCTGTAGACCTTACCTTACACATGAGCCGTGTGTGCGGAACTGTATCGAACGCTTTTGCAAAATCCAAATATATCACGTCCACAGCCACGCCTCTGTCCAGGGTTTTACTTACCTCTTCATAAAAGGAAATCAGGTTTGTCTGACAACTTCTGTCTTTCATGAATCCATGTTGTCTGCTGCTTAAATAGTTTTTTTCCTGCAAGAACTCATCCATGTGGTCTTTTATTAAACGTTCCAGTATCTTCCCAACTATAGAAGTTAGACTAACAGGTCTATAGTTACTTGGTAAAGACTTTGTTCCCTTTTTAAATATGGGCACCACATTGGCTCTACGCCAATCCAGTGGTACTATTCCTGTCATTAATGAGTCCCTAAATATTAGATACAGTGGCTTTGAAATGACAGAGCTCAACTCACCTAGGATCCGTGGGTGGATGCCATCTGGTCCAGGTGCTTTATCCACCTTTATTCTGTCTAAATATTTCTGGACCATATCACTTTTGAGCCATTGTGGATTTGGGGCTGTGTCACTCCCACCCCCATTTTGGACATGAGCTCCCCCATGCTCCATTGTATACACAGAGCTGAAGAAAGCATTTAATAAATTTGCCTTCTCTTTGTCCCCAGTCACCCACTCTAGATTATTTTGTAAGGGGCCTACATGCTCAGACTTCACCTTTTTACTATTAATATATTTAAAGAATTTTTTGGGGTTTGTCCTACTATCTTTTGCAATCTGTCGTTCGTTTTGAATTTTTGCATCCTTGATTTCCTTTTTACATATCCTGTTATATTCTTTGTAACATTTAAACAACACTAGTGTTCCTTCATTTTTATATTTTTTAAAAGCTACTTTCTTATTGTTTATAGCTTTTTTAACTTTGCCCGTGAGCCACATAGGTTTTATTTTTAGCCTTTTAAACTTATTGCCCATGGGAACATACTTTGCAGTGAGGTTCCACACAGTCTTTTTGAAAAATTCCCATTTCTGTTCTGTGTTCATCTGTGTCAATAGTCCCTCCCAGTCCAAGTCCTGGAGAGCAGCCCTCATCCTTGGAAAATTTGCTCTCTTAAAATTTAGTGTTTTAATATTTCCTGTATGTATTTCCTGCTTATAGTTAACATTAAATGAAATCATGTTATGATCACTGCTACCCAGGTGTTCCTTTATCTGAACATTAGTAATAAGCTCTGCATGGTTTGAGATTATCAGGTCCAACAGAGCATCATTCCTAGTTGGGGCCTCAATAAACTGCACCATAAAATTGTCCTGCAATAGGTTTTTAAATTTTTGTCCTTTAACTGTCCCAGAAGTGCCATTAATCCAGTCAATTTCTGGGTAGTTAAAATCCCCCATTATTATCACCGTCCCAGCCCTTGCAGCCCTTTCCATCTGTGCAAGGAGCTGAGTCTCCACCTCCTCATTAACATTGGGTGGTTTATAACAAACTCCAATGATTAATTTTGAACTACGCACATCTGTATGCAGTTCCACCCATAATGCTTCAGCCTCACCACACTCTCCATCAACCAGGTTCTCTTTCACGCTTGCTTTGAGGTCACTTCTCACATAGAGACAGACCCCTCCACCTTTCCTTTTTACCCTGTCTTTCCGAAAGAGAGCATAGCCAGGAATATTAATAGCCCAGTCATGTGAGGATTGAAGCCAAGTTTCAGCAATACCGATTACATCATAGCTCTCCTCATGCACCAGAGCTTCCAACTCACCTGTTTTGCTTGGCAGACTTCTGGCATTGGTGAACAAACACTTAAATGTATTGTTACATTTTTCTCTAGTGTTTTTCATATAATTTATAGTAGTACAAATGGCACTATTATTTCCAATGGCTGTTTGCAACATGGGAACTTTCTTGTCACCTGCCATGACCCTCCCCCCATCTATCCCCATTCCACTCTCCATTAATGTCTGACCCCTAGCTGACCTGTGTACCCGATGTAATTCTAGTTCACCCTCCCCCCTCAATCCTAGTTTAAATACTCCTCCAGCATTCCCATAAACCTCTCCCCCAGCACAGCAGACCCCCTTCCATTCAAGTGCAAACCGTCCTTAGCATATAGGTTGCACCCCAATGAAAAGTCATCCCAGTGCTCTAGAAACCCAAATCCCTCCTTCCTACACCAGGTCTTTAGCCATATGTATATGTATATGGGGGGTGTATTGTATGATATATATATATATATATATGGGGTGTATTGTATGCTATATATACACATGGGGGTGTATTGTATGATATATATATATATATATATTATATATATGGGGGGTGTATTGTGTATAATGTATATGAGGGGTGTATTGTATGAGATATATCGGGGTGTATTGTATGTTTTTATATATATATATATATACTGGGCCGGATTCAGATACATTGGCCTATCTGTCCGGCCCGCATAACGTATCTCCGATACGTTACGCCGCTCTAACTTTGGGCGCGAGTTCTTTATTCACAAAGAACTTGCGCCCTTAGTTAGAGCGGCGTAGCGTATGTGTTGCGGTGTAAGACCGCGTAATTCAAATGGGGATGTAGGGGGCGTGTTTTATTTAAATTTCCCTTGACCCCGCGTTTTTTAAGTTTTACTAGAACGGCACATGCGCCGTCCGTAAAATCTCCCAGTGTGCATTGCTCTAAATGACGTCGCAAGGACGTCATTGCTTTCGTCGTGAACGTAAATTACGTCCATCCGTATTCACGAACGACTTACGCAAATGACGTAAAAATTTCAAAACTCGGCGCGGGAACGACGGCCATACTTAACATTAGCTACCCCTCATATGGCAGGGGTAACTATACGCGGAAAAAGCCAAACGCAAACAACGTAAAAAAAAAATGCCGGGCGGTCGTTCGTTTCTGAATCGGCTTAACTTCTCATTTGCATATTGGTCGTGTAATAATACGGAAGCGTCACCTAGCGGCCGGCCTGGAATTGCAGCCTAAGATCCGAAGTAAAAAATGACGTTTTGAAAAACGACACATAAAATTGAATCAATTTTTTTTGGTCGTTTTTCAGAAGACATAAAACAAAGTTTTCCCCCACACACGGTGTTTGCTTTTTGAAATGGGGGGGGGGGGAGTGGAGAGTATGAGAGGGCTGTGCTGTGTATAACAGACGGTGTCCCCATCTCCCCTTATCCTGACCTCTGACCCTGACAGTGATTGGCTGTCTCTATGGCCTCGTTCACACGAATGGCAGTGAAGCTCCTTTACTGACCGCCAACCAGGAGAAGAACCTGTGGTTGGGGAGGGCTGTACACGGGTCACAGCTGAAGTGACACCCCCATTCACAGCCCAGGTAGGTAAATGGGGCGGGGGCCACAATGGGGTGTAATGTAGGTGGGTGTGTTTGGGGCTCCTCAGGCAGCTGGGAGGAATCTGTCCCCTCATCATCATCATCATCACCGCCTGCTTTCCCCCTGAGACCCCCGCACTAGCAGCCCATACATTACAGGGGAGTGCGGGGCCCCCCATTATGTCCCATGTTGTGTTTACCTGACACGATTACCAGAAAATGTCACATTGCAGTGAATGAGACCGTACCATGACTAAAAGGAGTGCAGGGGGGTGCAGTGTCGGCTCTTCTAGGGCTCATTCATACGTGCGGAAGGTGTTTTAGTTGATGGGGGGCTGTGAGGTAATGTGTCTCCTCACCACCTGTTCTCACCCTGAGACCCCTGAAATACCTCACCATTTCTGCCAAAGTTCCATGTGGTTGTGGATTGGTCCCATTCACTTGGCAGGGGGGATCATTTCTGTCACATGATGTGTAACCCCCCCCTCCTGCCGGTGAGAATGAGGCCTCAGAGGTAAGACATGCGGTGACGAGGTGACATATCTCCTTCCAGCCACCCTCTGAAACGTGATCTCTACAGATCTCAGCCATGGCCTAACGTTTTGAGAATGACACAAATAGTAATTTTCACAAAGTTTACTGCTTCAGTGTTTTTAGGTCTTTTTTGTCATATGTTACTATGGTGTACTGAAGTATAATTGCAAGAATTTCATAAGTGTCAATGGCTTTTTTATTGACAATCAACTTCTGGGCCACATCCTGACTGATGGCAGTCCGTTCTTGCATAATAAATGCTTGGAGTTTGTCAGAATTTGTGAGGTTTTTTTTTTTTTTTGTTTACCCGCCTCTTGAGGATTGACCACACGTTCTCAATGGGATTATGGTCTGGGGCAGGAATGGGCAAACTACGGCCCGGCGGACCTTTTAATCCGGCCCACGGCGCTAGCTAATGGCATGGTAGTGGCTGGGCCGGCCAGCAGCTAGTGGGGGGGGGGGGGGTTGACGTCACGTCAGATGACGTCAGATGACGTCAACTGCCTTTCCGCACGCCTGCTAGTGAGGAGCGATCCATGCGGCGCCCGGCAGTCTCGCCACCACCGCTCTCCTGGCAGCAGATTGCCTTTGGAAAGAAGAGAGAGAAGACCACAGTCTGGAACTCTGTAAGTTAACTAGTTATTCACTCCGGTCTCAGCCTATATATACTGTTATATAAATAATGTTAAGTTAATGGTGCACTGCAACCTGCAAGCATAAGAAAGTACCCCCTTGCTACCTCTCCCCTTTAAATTATCCATATAGTGTACCCATGATACCCCAGGGGTAATATAACTAAGGCATTAGGGTAATTATACAGGGGGTACCTGGTACCGTAAAACTAAGGGGTATCAGGGTACATTATTATACAGGGGTAATATAACTGAGGAGGGAACTTATTTTACCCCTGTATAATGTACCCAGATAGCCCTCCTCAGTTATATAATATAACTGAGGGGCCCGTGCTGTGCGTCGCAAGATGTCACATAACATGATGTCACGCTGCGTGCCCTGCACGCCTGGTTGCTAGCTGGTGAGGGCGGCAGCAGCAAGCGCGCGACACACTGTCCATCTACTCTTGGTCCGGCCCCCGGGTCCAATATATGAACCCATTGCGGCCCTCGAGTCAAAAAGTTTGCCCACCCCTGGTCTGGGGCGTTTCCTGGCCATGGACCCAAAATGTTGAGGTTTTGTTCCCAAAGCCACTTAGTTATCACTTTAGCCTTATGGCAGGATGCTCCATCATGCTGGAAAAGGCATTGCTCCTCACCAAACTAATTTTGGATGGTTGGGAGAAGTTGCTCTCGGAGGATGTTTTTGTATCATTTTTTATGCATAGCGGTGTTCTTAGGCAAAATTATGAGTGATCCCCCCACTCCCTTGTTTGAGAAACAACCCCACACATGAATGGTCTCAGGATGCTTTACTGTTGGCATGACACAGGACTGATGGTAGCGCTCACCTTTTTCTTCTCTGGAAAAAGTTACCTTGGACTTTACCTCAGTCCTCAGCAGTCCATTCCCTGTAGCTTTTGCAGAATATCAATCTGTCCCTGAAGGTTTTTCCTGGAGAGAAGTGGCTTCTTTGCTGCCCTTCTTGACACCAAGTGATCCTCCAAAAGTCTTCTCCTCACTGTGTGTGCAGATGTACTCACACCTGCCTGCCGCCATTCCTGAGCAAGCTCTGCACTGTTGGTGCCCCGACCCTGCAGCTGAATCAACTGTAGTAGACGGTCCTGGTGCTTGCCGGACTTTCTTGGGCGCCCTTAAGCCTTCTTCGCAAATGCAGTGGAAATGTTTTTTATGGAATTAAAGCGAAAGTCTACCCAAAAGTGGAACTTGCGCTCCTTTGTCTTCTCCCCTACGTGTGATCAGGGACCTGGAGAAGGAATCCGCCGGCGCCGGAAGGAAGCCATAGAGAAAACCTGACTCTCGGAGGCCCGGGTGTGATGTTATGACATCACGTCCGGGCCGCCTGAAGTAAACAAAGCCTGGGACTCTGCTGGAAAGCATCAGACCATTCATTTTTCTTATTTCATTTTTTTTCATCTGATGCTTTCCAGCCTGGAGGAAAGATGTTGGAGTCTTATAGATCCCACATTTCTCCATAAAGAAGATCTGTCATGCACTATCCGGATTACAATGGATGTTTACATTCCTTGTAATCGGAATAAGTTACTGTGACAGGAAGTCAGGTAAATCTGTGGGTGTTGTCACAGACGGGACATACATTTCTGACTTGTTTAGACAATACACCAATTGTTATTAGGCGTCGGCTACAAACATAGCCAGAGAAGGTCTAAGGGCGTTGGAAGACTTCAGCTGTTCAGAATGAGGCAATTAAGGCCTCTATAAGTAGTCCAGAGGATTACCACTAATTTGCTGCATGCTGAGGCTTTCTGAGTGAAAGAGAGCAGTAGCTGAAGGTCTTCTGAGGAGGTGAGGAGGAAATTGATTTTTCTGTGTGATAAAAATCAAAAGACTATTGTTTTTCTGCTGTATGACGAGCACTGTCTGCCCAGCACTAGGCTGAGCCAGACTCCATAGATAGGTTCCTGTGTGGAAGGTAGACGCCCAAAGTGGCCAGAGTTTATTTTGTTTGACTTTGTTTATGCTGTTTGGATGCTTGCACTTGTTTCCAGCAAGATGAAAGAATAAACCAAAATCTTTGTTTTCAACCGTCTTCGACTGCCTGTCTGTATAAATTCAGTGTGTGGTAAACCCATCCAAGGGGGTCACACACCCCGCTACCGAGCTAACCCCTTACAGTTACCAACATTTTTTTTTAATGATAAGTTAAGGGTAAAAAGAAATATATTACAATAAAAAAAAATTAAAGCACCCCGTCCCCGCAAGCTAGCACGCAGAAGCGAACGCATATGTAGGTCGCTCCCGCATATGTAAAAGACGTTCAAACCACACAAGAGATATCACAGCGAACGTTGGAGTGGGAACAATAATTCTAATGCTAGACCTCCTCTGTAAATCTAAACCTATATAATCTGTAAATAATTTGAAAACGTCACCTATGGACATTTTTAAGTGCACAGTTTTAAGGTGTGACATGTGAGGTATCTATTTACTCGGCGTAACCTCATCTTTCACATTCAACAAAAAAACTGGGTTAAGTTTCCTTTTTATTTACTTATTTATTTATTTTTATTCAGGAAAAATATATATTTCCCAAAAAACTGTGTTTGAAAAATTACTGCGCAAATACTGTGTGACATAAACAGTTGCAATGACTTCCATTTTATTTCCTGTGGTGTCTGCTAAAAAAAAAAAAAAAAAAAAGTTTTGTGTGTATAGTATATATAATATTTGGGGGTTCTGAGCAGGGCGGATTTGATTTAAATCAAGTCTATTTAAATCACGTTTTAAAGTGGTTGTAAACCCTTTTTGTTGACTTCTACCTATAGGTAAGCCTAGAATAAGGCTTACCTATAGGTAGTGGCAATATCTCCTAAACGCGTGCCGTTTAGGAGATATTTCACTTGCAGTCCAGCGAAAATGTTAACGGCGCAATGCGCAGGGAAGAAACAAAACTCTGTGCCGTTTCTTCCCTAGCCTGTGACGTCACGCGGCTCTGGCAAATCACAGAGCCGGAGTCCGCGGCCCGGAAGGAAGAGGGGCCAGAAGATGGATGCTGCCTACACAGGGAACATCGCTGGATTCTTTTTCAGGTAAGTGTCACATAATGGGCTAGTATGCGATGCATACTAGTCCATTATGCTTTTCATTTGCAGGCTTTGCATCGAGCAAAAGGGGAAGTAAAACCCATCACGGTTTAATTCCTCTTTAAATCGCCAGTAATAACTGTCATCTCTGTCCCACAGTGGCTTCGCTTCTGACCTTCTGTTGATTTACCGACAGTCCCATTCACTTTATGGGATGGCTGGTGATGCGGCAGTGACACAACAAGGTGAGGGACGTAGTAGCAGCAGGTGAGTGATTCCTTCAGACAATTCAAAGCATTCTCTGAATGGTGCCCTTTCCAAGTGGCTGACCTCCTGTGTTCACATTGCATCAGGCCAGCCGCTCACCACAGGACCCGGAAGTAGGTGGAGATCACTGGAGTATTGGTGACTTCCAGATTCCAAAAAGGATTGACCAGGTATATTATATACATAGTTACAATGGTCCAAGCTGGATCAATGTAACTATGTATAAAATATTGTTATCTGGAATTCTCCTTTTTAAAAATGATGACTGATTACAAGATTGAAGATAGTGTGATACCAAGTACAGAAAATAGTTGGTTTGAAATTCCACTGATACAATGATTTATTATCTTTTCTAGGGATAACAACAAATCTGTCCAGGTCATTTTAGAATATGTTTGTAGATTAAAGCGGAGGTCCCACTTAAAAATAAATAAATAAAATCCAGCAGCTACAAATACAGCAGTATATATTTGAATATATGGACACTTACCTGTCCATGGTGCCTGCGATGTCCTGTAGGTGCACGTACTATATGAGGGTATACAACCGCTTTCAATGGTTAAAAAAAACATGTAATGCAGGAAAGCCGAACAGCACAGCCCAGGGGGCCGGCGCTCTGGTCATAACTTCTCACCGTGCAGTCAGCAGGGCAGTTTTTTTCTGCCTAGCATAGGAGAAGGAACTGCCCCCCCTTGGGGCCCATTGGTCCTAGGAGAACTTTTTTTTTAAAAGACTTTATTTAGAATTTTTTTGTTTTTTGATCCTGAGATCTACTATCAACTGCCGGCTGGGTGACAGGCTGGATAATATAGATCCTTGTAGTCTCCCCAGCCCGGCCATCGAGCGAAAGCAGACCTTTAGCTGCGTGCGGGGTCGTCCACGACATACCCCATTACTCCAGGGGTGGCCGGTGAACTATATGCTCTGGGGGTTCACTTATGACCGGGCTACTACAGTCCGTGTCACGGTGGGCCGTGGCCGATAGCCACCCCATTCTGGTCGTCAGCGGGACAGGTAAGTAGGTTCCTCCTGCTTTGGCGGGACGGAGCAGCTGGGCATTCCTAGGGCAATTGTTTAGGGGGTTTCTCGTCCTCACTTTCCTCTTCCCCCCATCCTTCCCATGCGTTGCTGGGCCTGCTGTTTTCTGGGGGTCCCTGGGGGGCTCCGGGTCCTGAACTGGGGGCTGTGAGCTATGTGGGGGTCTGCTGTCTGTTTGAGTGGTCTGCCATTTTGGGGGCCTCCGCTCAGAGGCTCCGCGTTTATGACCTTCTTTCACCTCAGGATTCGCGCCGCCACCATTTTCTTGTAGCCACACTGTATTTATTACAATACAGTTGGCGGACATTTTCTTGTAGCTCACGCTATCTTTTTTCAGGCAAGCGGCGGCCATTTTGTTGTGGTTTTAACACTGGTTTTGGCCTCTAGTGCTCAGATAGTTCATTCTGTACGGCGCGAACTGCAGGTCACCTCAGACTCCTCTGGCACACACTGTGCTGGGTGTTAGTGTGGACCACAGCGCTGAACAGTACCCAGGTCGGGGTGCTGAGTTCCTCTGGGGTTAACCCCTTGGTCTGTGGCAGCAAGGAGGGTGGGTCTTTTATTTCAGTATACCTTAACTGGGTCCCTGAGTGGCTGTCAGGTGAGCCATATGGCGTCAGAGGCTGGTGCTTCGTCCCTAGAGATGCCAGTATTAGCAACTGGTCCCCCAGCACCTGCAGTACAGGTAGACGCTTTGTCAGCGGTCGGAATCATTTGTTGCCAGGGTGGAAGCGGCATGTGGGCGTAAGGGGGGTAAAAAGTGCCCTCCCCCACCACCATCATCTGGGAACAACTCTGATTCAGACTCGGGCCTGGTCGTGGCGCAGGGCCCCTGTTCTGAGGTATCAGAGGACGCGGATCGGGACCTTTCGGACAGTGAGGACTCTGTGTCCGGGGCAGTGCAGGAGAAGGCGCTTGTGGGGGCACTTATCACTGCGGTGCGGGAAACCCACAAATTGGAGGAAGAGACTGGGGCATCTGCTGAGGTGCGAATCCGTTTTGGGTCCCGCAAGTGAACCCCCACTGCAAAGGTTTTCCTTATATGTCTTATTTTGATAAATTTATAGACAAGTAATGGGAACGGCCGCAGAGGACCTTTGCGGTCCCAAAACGCATGGCGGCCCGTTACCCTTTTAAGGAAAGCCTTTTGGAAAAAAATGGGCATCCCCCTGATTGTGGACCCCCCGGTGTCTAGGTTGAACAAGTTCACCACAATTCCGGTAGAAGGGACCCCTGCATTCAAGGACCCTACTGACAGGAGGTCCGAAGCAATGGCCTGGTCCATGTTCACCATGCTGGGGTCAGCATTGCGACCAGTATTGGCCACGGTCCTGGTGTCACAGACCCTTACCGAGTGGGCAAAATTTTTCCACCACGAGCTGGAGAATCAACAGGCTTCCCCTGTCTGTGTGGAGTTGGCTGACCAGCTGGTGCATGGCCTTACATATGTCTGTAATGCAGCTTTGGATACAGCTCCCTTGCTCTCCAGAGCCTCAGTATCTGCTGTGGTACTACGTCGCCTGATTTGGCTAAAATGCTGGTCCGCGGACCAGATTTCCAAGAAGGCTCTGACAGATTTAACCTTATAGGGTGAGAGGCTATTTGGAGCCTCGCTGGACGATATTATTAAGAATGCCACTGGGGGTAAGAGCACTTTACTCCCACAATCCAGAAAGGGTAAGGAACCATGCTGTAGGCCAGGGCCCTCCCTTCTCTGCTCAGAAAAGGTATTTTCCTCAGTCTGGGCCCGCAGGTAAGCGTTCCCAGGCTGACAAGGGGCCAGCTGAGGGACAAAAGCGTCCCTGGATTCACAAGCAAAACCAGCATGAAGGTTTGCCCCCGCCCGACTCTCGGGTGGGGGGTCTCCTTCACGAGTTTGCAGCTCGATGGGCCTCCCTGCTTTCCGACCAGTGGGTTTGCAAAGTGGTTAGAAGATAGTTAGTTTCTTTCTTGCCCACCAAACAGATTCTTACCCTCAAACCTTCATCTTCACCATTTTCCTCTGGCTCGTCGGAACGCCCTATTGGGGGGGCAGTGCAGGACCTGCTGAGGCGCGGGGTAATAGTACCTGTGCCGCTGCCGGAAAGGTTTCAGGGATTTTACTCCAATCTGTAGTCCCGAAAAAGGATGGGGTCTGTCCAATCTCAAGGCCCTCAACGCCATACAGGATGGAATCAATTCTCTCTGTGGTCACGGCACTCCTTCCGGGGGATTTTCTGGCGTCTTTGGACATTAAGGACGCATACTTGCATGTCCCCATATATTCCAGGCATCAGAAATTTCTGCGATTTGCAGTAGGGGACAGCCACTACCATTTTGTGGCTCTCCCTTTTGGCCTGGCATCAGCACCTCTACCCCCGTGGGATTTGAATCTGGTCCTCTCGGCACTTCAGAAACCTGAACGTCTGAGAGATTCCCCTTTTGACACTCTCTCAGAAGGTGGCCTTTCTGGTGGCCATTACATCAGTTGGGAGGGTTTTTGAATTGGCGGCCTTGTCTTGCAAGTCCCCCTACTTGATCCTCCACAATGATAAGGCGGTGTTACGCCCGTAGCCTTCTTTTCTTCCAAAGGTTGTTTCGGCCTTCCATCCCTGTGTCCTCGGCCGTCGCATCCAAAAGCGGTTGCTCTACATTCCTTAGATGTTGTCCGCGGTCTGCAAGTATATCTCTCTGCTACGGCCCCGTTTCGGAGGTCAGACTCACTGTTTGTGTCGGTGACTGGTCCAAAGCCTTCTAATGCCACTTACTGCGATTGCCAGCAATAGATGGGGGCGGTGGATACGTTTTTGTTTCACCTGTGGTGTTTATATTGGTCCAGCAGTACACCAGCACCTATGCAGCCATTGTGCTATATGCTGGGTGTTTGGTGTGCTCCTGTACCTTTAACCACTTAAGGACCGCCTCCTGCACATTAACGTCGGCAGAATGGCACGGCTGGGCACATGCACATACAGGTACGTGCTGTGTTTTTGTCCAAAGCTCCGGGGACCGCGGGACCCGCGGACCCGATCGCCGCTGGAGTCCCGCGATCGGTCCCCGGAGCTGAAGAACGGGGAGAGCCGTGTGTAAACACTGCTTCCACGTTCTTCACTGTGGCGGCGTCATCGATCGTGTGATCCCTTTTATAGGGATACATAATCAATGACGTCACACCTGCAGCCACACCCCCCTACAGTTGTAAACACACATGAGGTCACACAACCCCATCAGCGCCCCCTGTGGTTAACTCCCAAACTGAAACTGTCATTTTCACAGTAAGCAATGCATTTTAAATGCATTTTTTGCTGTGAAAATGACAATGGTCCCAAAAATGTGTCAAAATTGTCCGAAGTGTCCGCCATAATGTCGCAGTCACGAAAAAAATCGCTGATCGCCGCCATAAGTAGTAAAAAAAATAAATTAATAAAAATGCAATAAAACTATCCCCTATTTTGTAAACGCTATAAATTTTTGCGCAAACCAACCGATAAACACTTATTGCGATTTTTTTTTTTTTTTACCAAAAATAGGTAGAAGAATACGTATCGGCCTAAACTGAGGAAAATTTTTATTTTATTTTTTAATATATTTTGGGGGGATATTTATTATAGCAAAAAGTAAAAAATATTGAATTTTTTTCAAAATTGTCGCTCTATTTTTGTTTATAGCGCAAAAAGGTGATCAAATACCACCAAAAGAAATCTCTATTTGTGGGGAAAAAAGGACGCCAATTTTGTTTGTGAGCCACGTCGCACGACCGCGCAATTGTCCGTTAAAGCGACGCAGTGCCAAATCGCAAAACCTGGCCGGGTCCTTTAGCTGCATTTGGTCCGGGTCTTAAGTGGTTAAGGAGGGGTGGCTCCCCTTCAGTCCACCTGCCCTCATCTATCCATTAGAATGCATGTGCCTCCACTGTGGGGACACTCATTGTTTAGTGTTAGGACCACAGATTACAGGGTGCCTTGGCGCGGCTCTGTGGCTCACGCCTGCGTTTGCAAATGCGTGCGGACAAACCCCCTGTTTTTAACGCATACTGTTAGACAGGTTAATTTGGTTGTTCTGCAGGCTGGTCAGTAAGAAGGCCTGTTTTTTTCCTGGGCATTCCCCAGGTTTTGTTGTTATCTGGTCCAAAGAAGGGCCTGGTGGTTTCGTCGGCTGTAAAGATGGGGGGGGGAGAGATGAGAGATAGAACAGAGAACAGAGGGGACATATGCCTCTAACACGTGTCATGCGATGTGTCAAAACCTCTCCCTTCTCCAGGCGTTCTTGGTTCCAAAATATTCAGACATAGGTTTACTTCATTTTACGATGTTTATTCTTCCAACGATATGACAGCAAGACAGTTTAATGCTTATGTTGTTACGTTGTTACAGACATCATGGCAGGGTGGCAATTCAGAAACAGGAATTAGATGGTACATCTCTGCTGGAAAGAGCCCCTTATGATCTTTCTGCTGGGAGAGGGTCCCATCCCCACCCCCATCTCTTCTGCAGAGTCCGATGACCCTGAGACCCCCGTCGGGCCGGGTGACCCGGAAGATCATACCTCACTACACTACCTATGTGTTCTTATACAGGTTTAACAGCTAACTATGCACAAATCTAGCTTTCCAAAGAAGGTTGCGATGAGCTTTAACGCTCGCTTATGTATATTTAAGTAACATCTCCACCTACACCAGTTGTTCTGTCCTGTAACTAACCTTGTTTGCCCTCAACAAACCTTCAAATGCTACCATGTTTAAACCAATGATTCAGAGACATTTATAACATAATATCAATACATTTAAAATCTAACAATTCCCCCTTAATGCACTATAATTAACAAACAAAATAAGTACATTCATCTTAAATAATAAAAGTTTCTGATCCACTTTTTTCCCATACAAACAATACAATTTAACATTTCAGATATTGTACATAAACTTTTTCCAAAATTCTGAGATATTTCTGTGAAATATTTAACCATTTCATTCCATTAAGAAATTATAAATTATTATATTATTAATTAAGTTTTAATTTATTCTCCATCTAAATGATGTAATATTAACATTTGTCTTCCTTTACCTTTATACATTTTACTTTTTATAACTTCAACCATATCATATAAATATTTATCATAAAGAAGAAATAAATATATTTGATGTATCAAATTATATTACTCTATAATATTAATTAATAAATACAATTTGTTTGCATTTCTTTTAAAATTTCAATAACCAAATTTCTTCAGTATAAGTTTTTTTATACATTATCATTGACACTCAACAATTATAAACATAATATGTAATCTACTTGTTTGTGGATACCTAAAAACATAACTTTCCCATTATTTGATTGTCATATTTTTATATATTCTATCTTTTTAATCTATTTATTTTATTTATTTATCCATCCATTTAATTTATTTATCTATCCATGACCAGCAAGCAACTCTTTCTTTTATTTATTTTTCAATGTTCCATATTATTTAATTCAACAATAATTCTGTTTAGATACTTTAAAATCATTTTCTTCCACACAAACCTGTATGTTTTTTTAACTATATTAATACTTCAAATGTATACTTTGTTATACATTCTTGTAATAACAAACTATCCATCCAACTTTCCCAAGTTATGTGTTCTATAAAAATGAATACAAATTAATTATTCTATGTGAAATAATAATTCTATGTGTATCAATATGTATTCTTATAAAAGATTTAGAAACCAAAATATAACAACTATTTTTCCATATTTCAAAAAATTCCTATATTCGAATTACATTCCAACTCTCCCTTACATAATGATCAATCGATCAAAATGTCACTTTTGATGAAAGTCCATATGAATAAATCATTGAAGTTCATCCAAAAATGATGATCCTTGATAACATAATCAAAAAATAATTTTGAAAAAAAATAGATGTAATAACAAAAATAGAATTTTAGTTGTGCTTGTTTCATGGTCATGGAAGTATCCAAAAAATAAAATAACCTTCCCAATTGAAATCTGATATTTCAGTTGGCATTCCTATTGACATCCCTGGTACCTTCAGAACTATGATTCCTAACCATAACTTTAGCTACTGGAATAAATTATGAAACATACTCATAAAAAGTAGAAATCTTATTCAAAACATAATTTCTATTCAAATTTAGCAAAGGCCTAGCCATATTTTGTGAACAAACTTCTGAAATTCCTATACTTGTACTTTGTCCTATGCAACAGATTACAAATAACTATATATGCTAATTTTAAAAAGACATAGAAGAACAGACATTCTTCATCCTGTCATTAACTCAAAAAATGTAACCAACCCTTACTTTAGAAAAGGTTTCAAACCAAAAATATAACAGGTAAAAGAGTCACCTAGTATTTACCTTTTCTTGAATCATCTTACCCTATTTAGACTTTAAAAATACTATTGTAGCGTTCTATAATATCTGGGTACTAAAGATAAGAAACAATAACTTTATCAAATACTAAAATTGCATACATGTCCTTCATCACCTGTCCTATAAAAATGAAAAAATCATTATTATCTGATTCCATGGTTTGAAAACAAACCCCAATGGAATGTGACAAAGTTCATAACTTAGCTTTCATTAAAAATATAGAATTACCTCAATTAATTTTATCAAAAAATTAACTAAAAAGGAAAAAACATACTTGTATACTCCTTCAGCTGGTGAAAAATCTAATATACTCAATCTACATAGACTGCAAATCTCTCAATACTTTATAGTATCAGATCACTCTTAGCCTTTTGAATTGCTCTATAAACATAATAAAACAATATTCAAGAAGTTTGATGACAAAATGCTCTAATAATGAGTAGTTCAAACTTTATTTCATTAGCTCAAACAAAAAATCAATTAATCAATTTGTCAGTCAATCTGTCAGATACCTGGATATGCAAAAATAAATATTTTCATTTAAAAATAACTCTATCCATTATTGTTGGAATCAATTATTTTTACAATTAATTTTTTTATCTTCATTATCAGTCTGTACTGAGACAAAAATTTTCATTGTCCCCCTTATTATTCTGTGACTAATTATATTTTGTAAAAGTAATATTTTTATCAGATTATTGTATTTTTGTTTACTATACTTTACTTATAATTGCTTTAATTTTGCAAAAGAACATTTAGGTTGGGTTTTCCTAAATATCTTATTTCAGAAAGAAACTTAAATCATGTTTAAGTTTTTTTTTTTTTTTTTTTTTAAACCAACTTATACAGTATGGTTAATTGAAGCACATGCCCTGTCACTCTGACTGCTAAACAAACAAGTCTTAAAATCATTTTTCAGTGTAGACAGACATTCAGAAAGTTTCATCTGTGCCTCCTGGATCCATTTAATAAAAGCACAAAATTCCCTCTCAATAAATATCCACTGAAAAATTGATAAAGTAACTTTTGCATGATTAATTTGCATAACTGTGGCTTATCTCGCTGCATAATTTTAGCTTCAACTGACCTTACTTTTTAACATCCAGTTGTCACTCCGACACAAGCTTAATCAAGGCCTTGTGTTGACACCTCATGTCTAAAAATAACACCTTTAGTTTTTTTAAACAAATGGTGCAAAATCCACATGTTTTTTAAAACAATTACTTTAGTTAGTAATACCTTTTTAAATATTTTTTCCATCCATGAACCTTTATTTCAGATTTCTGAAAAAAGATTTAAACACTAACATTCGTTTAGATTCATAGAAGTGAAACACTCATAGCATGACTGACCATCTGCTATGTAACTCGTACATGTCACACTCCCAGAGAAAGATCTGTCACTGTCAGTCTTAGCTACCCATTCACTATACAATTTATCTAACCAATCTCATTTTATCGTTTTTACAATTTTTAACCTTTTTTAAAAAATTTTAAAACATATTTGGTTTGTACATCTGCTAAAAATCATGTACATTACGTTATAATATGACTTTTGATTATAGTAATGACAAAAAATTAGCGGAACAATCTCATGAAACCCAGATTGGCCTCTGCGCGTGAACCGACCTGCGTCTCACCATTTCTCGGTGGATCAGACAGATCGGGATTCAGGCCTATGCCCTACAGGGGCCGGCGCCTCTCTTTCCTGTCACAACGCATTCAACCAGGGCGATAGGTGCTTCCTGGGCCTTCCGACATCAAGCGTCTGTCTCACAGGTGTGAGAAGCGGCGACCTTGTCGTCTATTCACACCTTCACTAAATTTTACAAGGTTTATGTACATGCATCTGCAGATGCTTGCTTCAGCCGCAAAGTTTTGCAGGCGGCTGTTAGAGGTTGCAACTCCTCCGTTGAGGAGCACTGTTTGTTTTTGGGTGGATGTTGGTTTGCTTGCTGTGCCCACCCCTCATTTTTTGACACTGCTTGGGGGCTTCCCTACTAGGGTTGCCAACTCATCACTTTAAAACAGAACACATATTCATTACACAGGTTCTGAGGCTAATTTAATGCAAATAAGGCACCAAGTGAGTTTAATTACCTCCTTAATCAGCCACAGAACCTGTGTAATTAATATGTGTTCTGTTTTAAAGGGATTAGTTGGCAACCCTATTCCCTACTGTCAAGAATATTTGGAGCTGTGTCCATGAACGAAAGAGAAAATAGGATTTTTGTACTCATCGTAAAATCCTTGGATGGACACATCACCCACCCCTCCTTTTAAGTTTGTACTGCTTTTAGACGAACTGAGCTGCTGACTGCAGGGTGAGGGGTTATAACCAGAGGGCCCGCCCCCTGGGCGGTGCTGTTTGGCTTAGCTGTATTACATGTTTTTTAACCATTTA
This sequence comes from Rana temporaria, assembly GCF_905171775.1. Lineage (NCBI taxonomy): Eukaryota > Metazoa > Chordata > Amphibia > Anura > Ranidae > Rana > Rana temporaria. The sequence goes on from NC_053491.1 coordinate 56,668,991, forward strand.
ACATGTCTTCCTAGTCCTCTCCTGATAGACGGAACATAACCCTACTGTCAAGTATATTTGGAGCTGTGTCCGGCCATGAACTTCAGAGAAAATGATTTTACGGTGAGTACAAAAATCCTATTTTTTGCATTTTCCTTTATTTCCTCTGACATATCAAAGGTATACATGAGACAATTGCTTTTAATATTGTCACTTCTCAGGAGGAAAGAAGCATTGTTTTTCAGTGAGCTGTATGGGTACCAACAAATATGTCCAGGGCTGTAAAAAAACCTCTCTGGGTCATGTGTGTGCATGTTTGGGATTAAAGTGTTTACCTTGTATTCAGAATCATCTACAAAACATTTTGTATGTTTTTTGTTTTACCTAAATTGCATTGCCTGCCAAGAAGGTTTGCAGTGGACCTGAATGTCCTTCAGTATTAAAGGAACACTAAAGTAATTTTTTATTTTTTTTTGTAAAATAACAAACATGTTATACTTGCCTCCACTGTGCAGCTCGTTTTGCACAGAGTGTCCCCGAACCCTGTCTTCTGGGGTCCCTCGGCGGCTGTCTCGGCTCCTCCTCGCAAGAGCTTTCCACCTTCATGCGAGCGAGCTTGCATGGTGGAAAGCATTTGTGGGCGCGCTCCAGTGATACAGCAGCGGGCATAGCCGCCGACTGCATCACCCGGCCCCGCCCCCCCGGCACGCCGCGTCATCTGCTGTGATTGACAGCAGCGCCAGCCAATGGCTGCGCTGCTATCAATCTGTCCAGCCTAGCCAATCAACGGCCAGGATGGGAACCGAAGAGGATCACGGGGACGTGCGCAGGACTTTCGAGGGGTGAGGTAAGTAAAACGGGGGTTCGGTACCGTCGGATGTTTTTTAACCTTAATGCATAGGATGTATTAAGGTGAAAAAACATTTTCTTTTAAACCCCTTTAAGCAGTTAGGCGTTACGAATGATAGAATAAACAAAGATCACCTGAGTCTCAGTAGCTCATGTAAATGAGAGAAGATGAAAGCTTGTGTGGAAATCCTAAATATTTTAGCCCTTGGGGCGTCTGCCTTCAGCTTTGAAATTTTAAAGTAGAAAAGAGGAAGATAATTTGTAATTGGCATTAATCAAGCAATAAAGTGCTGCGATTCTCCTATGCTCCCCAACTGTGTGTTATGTAGCTTGAAACGCAAACTTAAATGCTCACCAAACCCAGTCCCATGCTTTTAAATGATCCCTGTTTACATTTCAGTATTCAGGCACATGTAGGTGAATGCCTAAAACTCAAAAAGTTGTGCGATCCTGCCTCAAAAAAGTTCCTGATAGGTATACTTAACCGATTCCTGACCGGCTCCTGTACATATACGTTGGCAGAATGGCACGGCTGGGCAAAGTAACGTGTATATATACGTCACTTTGAAATTCCTGCGAACTCGATGTCTGCCGGTGTCCTGCGATCGGGTCACAGAGCTGCAGAACGGGGAGAGGAAAGTGTAAACAAGCATCTCCCCGTTCTGCCTAGAGACACTGATTGTCTGTTCCCTCTCATCGGGAACAGCGATCAGTGATGTGTCACTCGTAGCCACGCCCTCTAACAGTTAGAAGTACTCCCTAGGAAACACTTAACCCCTTCAGCGCCTCCTACAGGTTAACCCCTTCACTGCCAGTGTAGGTTTTTTTTTTTTTTTATAGCACTGATCACTGTAAAAATGCCAATGGTCCCAAAATGGTGTTAAGTGTCCGATATAATGTCGCAGTCATGATAAAAACCGCTGATCGCCGCCATTACTAGTAAAGGAAAAAACATGTATAAAAATGCCATAAAACTATGCCCTATTTTGTAGACACTATAACTTTTGTGCAAACCAATCAATAAACGCATATTGCGATTTTTCTTTTTTTCTTAAAAAAAAAAAAAAGTAAAAAATATTGCATTTTTTTTCAAAATTGACGCTCTATTTTTTGTTTATAGCGCAAAAAATAAAATCCGCAGAGGTGATCAAATACCACCAAAAGGACGTCAGTTTTGTTTGGGAGCCATATCGCATGACCGCACAATTGTCAGTTAAAGCGATGCAGTGCCGAATTGCAAAAAATGCTCTGGTCTTTGGCCAGCGAAGTGGCTTAAATGGTTAACGTGAAAAACTATGGGTGATAAAAAGTTTAAATGGTCTACTTTTGCTACGAGGGTTGTCCCGATACCGCTTTTTTAAGACTGAGTACAAGTACCGATACTTTTTTCCAAGTACTCGCTGATACTAAATACCGATCGTTTTTTTTCAATGTCATGTGACAGTTTGACAGATGGGGACTGATAGGTGGCACTGACAGGTGGCTGGCACTAATAGGCGGCACTGAGAGGTGGCACTTATGGGCACTTATAGATGGCACTGATTACACTGATAGGTGGCACTTATGGGCACTGATAGATGGCACTGATTTCACTGATAGGTGGCACTTGTGGGCACTGATAGATGGCACTGATTGCACTCAATGCCCACAAATGCCACCTATCAGTGCAATCGGTGCCATCTATCAGTGCCCACAAGTGCCACCTCTCAGTGCAATCAGTGATAGGTGATATGTGTCACTTATGGGCACTGATAGATGGCACTGATTGCACTGATAGGTGGCACTTGTGGGCACTGATTGCACTCATAGGTGGCACTTGTGGGTACTGACAGGTGGCTGGCACTGAAATGCTGCAAAAATTGACACAGAATTCCTAAAAAATTAAAAAAACTATGCTGCCCATCTTTATACACCCTGCACTCAGCTGCAGTAAGCAGCAGCAGCAGAAGCCATCTTGTTGCACCCCCCGACATTTGCGGTGAGTACTGCAGTTTCATACTAGGCGGGATTCCCATATTCTCTCCCTTTGTGACATCTTGTTACACCCAGCCCGGGCTAAATGGGCTGGGTGTAACAAGATGTCGGCTGCTGGCTTACTGCAGCTGAGTGCAGGGTGTACCAAGATGGGCGTAGGGACGTTCAGCCGCTGATGGCGACCGAATGTGACAGCACCGGTCACCGATCCTGATGCGGCTGCGCCCTGCACCCCTGCCAGCTTACCAAGTTCCACTGCAGGTGAGGTCTCGCTCTCTGCCCGCCGACTCCGTCCACCGACTGTGCCCGCCCTCTCCAGCCAAACTCCGCCTGCACTCTCCATCCACAGACTCTGTCCGCCCTTACCAGCCAGACTCCGCCCGCCCTCCCCACCTTTCTCCAGCCTTCCCCAGCCACGGACTCCCCCCCCCCCCCCCCCCTATCTGGCCACTAACTCTACCCTAAAAAAATGCTTGGTATCGGTCCCGATACTGATACTGGTATCAGTATAGGGACAACCCTATTTGCTACGCTTAACCACTTAACGACCGCCGCATGTAAATATACGTCGGCAGAATGGCACGTACAGACAGATGCACGTGCCGGTACGTCCCTGCCTAGACGTGGGTCGGGGGTCTGATCGGGACCCCCCCCCCCGGTACATGCGGCGGTCGGTAATCGTCTTAAAGTGATCCGTGATCGTTTCTAGCCACCCCCTCGTGATCGCTCCCAGCGAATCATCTGCCGCCTCTGCCCACCCTGCCTGTGTAAGTGTAACCACAGGCAGGGGGAAGTGATGTCATCTCTCCTTGTGGCGGTCTTTTTGACCGACGCTTGAGGAGAGAAGACATCAGAACTGTGAGTTGCACTTAACAGTACACTGACACAGTCACACATAGGCACACAACCCCCCCAGTCACCCCCCGATCACTCCCCCCCAGCCCCCTGTCACAGTGTCACTGATTGCAGTGATCATTTATTTTCTGATCACTGCATTTGGTGTCAGTGTTAGGGCAGTTAGCTTTAGCCCCCTACCCCCCCTAATAAAGGTTTAACCCCTTGATCACCACCCTAGTTAACCCTTTCACCCCCTATTGCCAGTGTCACTAAGCGATCGGTTTTCTGATCGCTGTATTAGTGTCACTGTTGCCGCTAGGTAGCTAGTTTTTTTTGAGGTTCGCCGCCAGGTTTCTATAGCGTTAGGTACCTCCATAAATAAAGGTTTTAACCCCTGATTGCCCCTAGAGTTAACCCTTTCACCAGTGATCACCGTATAAGTGTCACTGGTTAGCCAGTTCGTTATTTAGTTTTTAGGTTCGGTTCCATTGAAAAAATATTCAAAGGACTCAACATGCCTATCAGCAGTTTCCTTGGGGTGTCTGCTTTCCAAAATGGGGTCATTTGGGGGGGGGGTTTGTACTGCCCTGCCATTTTAGCACCTCAAGAAATGAGATGTGTAAATTCCAGAAAATGTACCCTAGCTTGTAGACGCTATAACTTTTGCGAAAACCAATAAATATACGCTTCTTGCGTTTTTTTTTTTTTTTTTTTTTTTTTTTTACTAAAGACATGTGGCTGAATACATTTTGGCCTAAACGTGTGACTAAAATTTAGTTTATTTGATATTTTTACTTTTTGTTATAAGAAAAATCAATTTTTTTTTCAAAATTTACGGTCTTATAAACCTGCATAGAATGCATTAAGGTAAAAAAACACGAGGGTTTACAACCCCTTTAAGTGTGAATGGTGGCACAAGTTGTTGTGGTAAAGTTACAATGGCAGTAACTTTAGCCCCCAGCACTGGTGTGGGTGGACACAACGGCAACCCCCCAGTACTGTTCTGTTGGTAGGAGAACACTCCACTTGACAGTATATTCTTTATTTTAGTGCCCTGTGCTGTTGTGTTTGAGAGGGTTTCAGCTCCTGGCACCTCATTGCTGCTCTGGTGCCCAATAGGTAAAATGGACCAAGCCCAGCATGTGGTGGGTCTCCCTTTATATTGTACAGTGTTGTGTAAACTGTTGCACTATATACTGTAAATCCTGTAGAATAGTAATGACATTTTAAAAGTAATTTTTATTATTTTTAAATAGATTTCTTTAACGCCTTCCTTCCCGGCCTATAGCACATTGACGGCTGGGCTGGCCTTTTGTCCTTCTGAGTGGACATCATATGACGTCCTCTCAGAAGACATCGCTCACAGAGGTGTAATCAGTCACAGGCTGTGTTCATTGGACACGGCTGATGACTGATCACTATACTGGCCCACGGACAGTATTATGTAATCGCCGTAACCAATCACAACAAATCACGTGACAATTTTTTTTTATTATTATTTTTAAACATACCGTCACCAGTCATTGTCACACTAGTTATATGATAATGGTGTACTGTGCTGGTGACCGCATGCAAAAGGAAAAAAAAATTTAATTTTTTATTTTATTTTTTTCTTAATTTTTTCCAAAAAAATGACAAAAAAAATGACAACTTAAAGCGGAGGTTCACCCTATAAAAAATTTCTAACACTACATCCAGCCCAGTTCTGCAAATAAGATTACACTGACATGTTTGGGCAGACTGTGGAATGCAGACTTTCTGTTCTGGCCCGTTGGCCTAGTGTGTGATTGTGTTGGGGGGGAGAGGCGGTTTCTCACCTGCCCGGCACTGTTTAAACTTTGTCAATAACGGTATATGGTTTCTGTAACCTCCTGGTGCCTCTGTTCTGGCATATGTAAGGTACAATTCTCTTTGTGCTGATATGTTGTGACTTCCATGTATGCTGATATATATTTCTGTATCTTACTTTTATTTTTGGCACAATAAACCATTTTACTGATTTAAAAAAAAAAAAGATTACACTGACCTTTTTTTTTCCCGCCGTAGATAGCGTTTATCGTTAGAATTCACCGCGGCTTCCGGGTAGGGAATCCCGCGGGAGTGGGCATTCCTATTGACATGCCAATTGATTGACATGCTAAACGACGGCGCATACAGCGCGTCGCGACTTCCCGAAAGAAGGTTGGCTCGGCTCTATTCGGCGCCTGCGCACCGGCGCCGAATAGAGCAGAGCTTCTTTCGGGAAGTCGTGACGCGCTTTGTGCGCCGTCGTTTAGCATGTCAATCAATTGGCATGTCAATAGGAACGCCCACTCCCCTGGGATTTCCTACCCGGAAGCCGCGGTGAATTCTAACGATAAACGCTATCTACGGCGGAAAAAAAAAGGTCAGTGTAATTTTATTTGCAGAACTGGGCTGGATGTAGTGTTAGAATTTTTTTATAGGGTGAACCCCCGCTTTAAAAAAAAAACTCAGCCATGCTTCTTACTAAATACCTTGGACTGTCTACTTTCCACAAAGGGGTAATTTGGAGGATATTTGTACTGTCCGGGCGGTTTCGGGCCCCAAGAAATTAGATAGCCCATCAGGATTAATCGTTTTTAAAAAAAAAGATATATACCATAGTTTGTGCACTCTTTAACCACTTGCCGTCTGCCGCACGCCGATATACATTGGCAGAATGGCAGGGGCAGAAAAATGGGCATACCTGTACGTCCCTTTAAATCATGGTTCGGCAAACCCCAGGCGCCAGGTTGCGCGCACCACCAATAGCATGCACGCCCGCGTGTCCCGTGAACTCTATGTTCGCCAGGGGATCTACTGCTCCCTGTCATCGGGAGCAGTGATCTCTGTCATGTTGTAGGGAACCTATCCCCCCATAGTTAGAATCACTCCCTAAGACACACTTAACCCCTTGATCGCCCTCTAGTGTTTAACCCCTTCCCTGCCGGTGTCATACCCACAGTTGATCCAGAGGAAGGCAAAAATCCCTAGCCGAACATGATCCAATTTGCTACAGCAGGGGGAAAAAATCCTTCCTGACCCCCCTGAGAGGCCATCGTATTTTCCCTGGATTACCGTTACCTATAAATGTTAGTACCCAGTTATATTATGTACATTTAGGAAAGAATCCAGGCCTTTCTTAACCCCTTAAGGACCGCCTCCTGCACATATACGTCGGCAGAATGCCACGGCTGGGCACAGGCATGTACCTGTACGTTGATCATATTCCCCCTTAATCTCCTCTTCTCAAGAGAGAATAAATTCAGTTCCTCTAATCCAGGGGTGGCAAACTCAAATTCATCGGGGCCGCATCAGCAGTATGGTTACCCTCAAAGGGCCGGTTGTATAGGACTATGCATCGTATACAGTGCATGGGTCAGGATTGCGCTACGTATACAGTGCATGGGTCAGGATTGCGCTGCGTATACAGTACATGGGTCAGGATTGCGCTACGTATACAGTGCATGGGTCAGGATTGCGCTACGTATACAGTGCATGGGTCAGGATTGCGCTTAAAAATTCCTCACATCTGTACTCTATCCTACCTTCCTACCTGGCCCAGCTCTGGTACCTCCCTGTGTAGGCTGCTCCCTCCCTTTGTATTGGGCTATAGTGGTACCATCCCTCTGTGGGCGGATCTCCTGTGTTAAGTATCAGTTCTTTGCTTTTTTTTTTTTTTTTTACCATAACTAAAATAGCCGCACACACTTTATTAACCACTTCAATACTAGCCCATAGTCATTTGACGTCCACAGATGGGATCTCCCATCCTGGGTGGACGTCATATGACGTCCTGGGCTTTGTGCAGTGATATCTGAATGATGCCTGCAGCTAGAGGCATCATTCAGATATAATTCGTTAGTGCCGGCGATTTTGTGCACGATAAGAATGATCATAGCGGCGTTTCTGCCGCTTGATCGCTCTTATAGGCGGCGCCATCCGGTGCTTCTCCAGGCTCTCCTGTGCCATCAGGGGCCCGGAGAAAGAATTGTCCGGCGCAGGCAGGAAGCATAGAGATGACTGGTGACCAGATGGTCACCAGTCATCTCTATGACCGTCGGAGGCTCGGGCACAATGTGATGACGTCACGCCTGGGTACTCGTAAGTAAACAAAGTCGCGATTGCGGCTAGTAAGCAATACCAAGCATGAGAATGGTGAATTTTTTTTTCACAATCTCATGATTTCCAGCCTAGAGGAGAGATGTGGGGTCTTATTGACCCCGCATCTCTCCATAAAGAGGACCTGTCATACACATTTCCTATTACAGTAAAAAATAAATAAAAATAAAACGCCCCTGTCCCCGGTAACTCGCGCGCAGAAGCGAACGCACACTTAAGTCTCGCCCACATATGTAAAAATTTTAAAGCGTTGCCTATGGAGATTTTTAAGTACCGAAGTTTGGCGCCATTCCATGAGTGTGCGCAATTTTAAAGCGTGACATGTTAGGTATCTATTTACTCGGTGTAACATAATCTTTCATATTTTACAAAAAAATTGGGCTAACTTTACTGTTTTGTTATTTTTTTAATTCATGAAATCATTTAAAAAACAAAAAAGGCGTTTGAAAAAGTATTGCGCAAATACTGTGAAAGATAAAACATCGCAATGACCGTCGTTTTATTCCCTAGGGTGTCTGCTAAAAAAACATATATAATGTTTGGGAGTTCTGCGTAATTTTCTAGGAAAAGAATGATGATTTGTACATGTAGGAGAGAAGTGCCAGAATAGGCCCGGTATTGAGGTGGGTATAAAAGCCCGGTATTGAAGTGGTTAAGAGAAGCCATAGGACGCAGCCTGCTGGATGGGGGAAAAAAATGCCTAATAAGCTGCCAGCAATCTCTGCCACTATGCACATCCAGTGGCATGATAAAAGCCGGCATCGCTGGCTGGAGGGACTGGGGAGGCAGAGACGGGGTGGTGGTGGAGGCGGAGACAGGTTGGAGGAGGAGGCGGAGACCAGAGCGGCATTGTGTGCCGACATGGGTGGAGACAGAGCCGAGGCGGCGGTGGAGGCGGAGACAGGGTGGAGGCGGAGACCAGAGTGCCAGCCTAAGCCGAGACTGGTGGAGACACGGCGGTGGAGGCAGGGCCAGAGGCGGAGACAGAGCGGCACAGTAAGGGGAAGATGTAGATGCCTGTGCTCAGACTAGCCGCGCATGCGCTAATTTGCATCGGGACTGGGACCCCAACCTGCCAAAATGAGGAGGCTGCTGTGCGGGCCACTTTACAAGGTCCTGCGGGCCGGATTCGGCCCGTGGGCCTTGTGTTTGCCACCCCTGCTCTAATCTTTCCTCATAGCTGAGCTCCTCCATTCCTCTTATCAGTTTGGTTGCCCTTCTCTGCACTTTCTCCAGTTCCCCGATTTTATCCTTTTTGATGAACTGGTGCCCAAAACTGAACTGCATATTCCAGATGAGGTCTTACTAATCTCTCTCTCTCTCTCTCCCCCCCCTCCCTCTCCCCCCCTCTCTTCCCCCCCCTCCTCTCTTCCCTCCCCTTCTCTTCCCCCCCCTCCTCTCTTCCCCCCCCCCTCTCTCTCTCTCTCTCTCTCTCTCATCTCTCTCTCTCTCTCTCTCTCTCTCTCTTCTTAACCGGTTGCCGACCGCCGCATGTATATGTACGTCCACAGAATGGCGCGTACATGTACGTCCCTGCCTTTCAACGGGTCGGGGGTCCGATCGGGACCCTCCCCGCTACATGTGGAGGTCGGATACCCACGGGGAGCAAACCGGGACGACAGCGCGGCTATTCGTTTATAGCCGCTCTGTCGCGATCGCTCCCCGGAGCTGAAGAACGGGGAGAGCCGTTTATAAACGCGGCTTCCCCGTGCTTCACTGTGGCGGCTGCATCGATCGAGTAATCCCTTTCATAGGGAGACTCGATCGATGACGTCAGTCCTACAGCCACACCCCCCTACAGTTGTAAACACACACTAGGTGAACCCTAACTCCTACAGCGCCCCCTGTGGTTAACTCCCAAACTGCAACTGTCATTTTATTGCATTTTTTTCAAAATTGTCGCTCTTATTTTTGTTTATAGCGCAAAAAATAAAAACCGCAGAGGTGATCAAATACCACCAAAAGAAAGCTCTATTTGTGGGAGAAGGACGTCAATTTTGTTGTCAGTTAAAGCGACGCAGTGCCGAATCGCAAAAATTGGCCCGGTCATTTGGCAGCGAAAAAATCCACTGGGGCTGAAGTGGTTAAAGCCCTTATTTTTATTTTTTACAACCACTATAATAATAGCAGCATGGTCTGGGGACAAAAAATCTCAGAGGAAAGATTAAATTGCTTGCAAGTTATGTTGTTTATGCTTTTGAAAGTGTTTGTAAAGCAAATTTTTGTTTTTTGTTTTTATTCTTTTAATACAAATGATATACGTAGTTCTTATGCACAGAGCAGCACCTTACCTCCTCTTCTAGGGCCCCCCAACCGGCGCTGTCTGCTCCTCCTTTTGAGTGCCCCCATAGCAAGTCCTATTCTATGGAGGCACCCGTGCACGCATACTTCCAATTTGAGGGCTGTGTGCGTACATACAGTGGGTATTGAAAAGAATCACCCCCTTTTAAAATAATCACATTGTGTTGCTTTGCAGCTTGAAATGACACACATTTTTTGTTTTATCCAACTGTATTTACTCAATGCAATTTATAACATCCATGTGAAAGACACCAGCATGTCTGAAAAAAAGAATTGAAAACCGAATTACTGAGTTGAAAAAGATTGCCGCCCCCCTTGTGTCAGTATTTTTTTAACCACCCTTTTCTTTAATTCTAGCCTTTAGTGTGTTGGGATATGTCTCTACTAACTTTGCAATATTTGCCCACTCTTCTTTACAGAGCTGCTCAAGTTCAGTTAAATTTGATGGTGACCATTTGTGGACTGCAGTCTTCATGTCATTCCACAGATTTTCAATGGGGTTCAAGTCTGAACTCTGACTAGTCCACGCAAGAATATTCACCTTTTTCTTCTTCAACCACTGTGTGATCATTTTTGGCTGTGTGCTTTGGGTCATTGTCATGTTGAAAGTTAAAGTGGAGGTTCACCCTAAAACCTTTTTTTTAAACATTAGATTGAGGCTCATTTTGTCAAGGGGAATCGGGTAGTTTTTTTTAAAATCGAAGCAGTACTTACCGTTTTAGAGATACATCTTCTCTGCCGCTTCCGGGTATGGGCTGCGGGACTTAGCGTTCCTATTTGATTGACAGTCTTCCGACAGGCTTCCGATGGTCGCTATTAGAAGTAAACTTTTTACAATAATTATTACTAATTATATGCGTACTGTAACCTATAATATGTATGTAAACTATTGCATCTGTATTACTGTATATGAGCCATTCGCTTGTGAGTGTATGAATGGACCAACACGTTCTCAAGGCCTAAAGCCAGAAGTTAGTTAAAGACAAACACATTTGAATCAAATAGTTATATTTATTCTAACAAATGACGTCCATTACATCATAAACAATGCTTTAACAGAAATATCTATTACACAAAGGATAATACTCTAACAAAAAATGTATAACTATAACACTGGCAAATAAAATGGAAGTATACTCAGCCCTCTCAAAATGGTATGGTCTCCTGGCTGCTCTGGATGGTAAAAAGAGGTTTTTACCCATTGTAATCGGTTTTAACATCCACACTTCAAGCACACACACCACTACCGCTCATTTGCCATTCACCCAAATCACTGCACTTCGTGATCATTCCTGGTTACTACTTGTCCTTCCCTACCTAGGTATGTGGGCAGTCTTGACCATACTATCTTCAATTCCTTTGATCTTTTGTCTGTGGAGACTGCCTAACAGCTGTCTTTCTTAGGCTTCTTGAGTGTAACATATTGCATTCCTGTGGGGGGGGGGGGGGAGAAGGGGGCATCCTGGCTTGTTTGAACCTGGAATCAGAGAATGGTCCCAACTCATTCTTTGCAACATATGCGCTTTGCGCCTAATAGGCGCACAACATCTTTCTTTAGTCATGGCTCCCCTCGAACAGTCCATATGATCGACCAGTCCTCCAGTGTTTAATGTGCTGCATTCTTCACCATGTGGAACAGCTCCTTTGAACAGTCCATAAAGGTCTCAACGCGTGTGGTTTTCCCACCTGTTTTTTTCCGGACCAGTACCTATAGAGCAGCCCTTAATGATTTTACCGTGCTGCGCCTCTCAACATAGGCTTCAGAACCGGCTCCTATGAAACAGTCCATAAATGACTTCCAACATGTGACCTCTGGAACAGTCCTCAACTGTTTTCCAACATGTGTTTCAGAACCAGTACCTCCGGAACAGTTCTGGACTGTTTTTCCAACATGTGTTTTCAGAACAGTATCTCCGGAACAGTTCTCGACTGTTTTGCCAACATGTATTTTCAGAACCAGTACCTCCGGAACAGTTCTTAACTGTCCTCCACCATGTGTTTCAGAACGAGTTCTTTGGAACAGTCAATAATGGTTTTAACATGCTGTGCTTCCCAACACGTGCCGCTTTGCTACTGGGTGACGCATCAACTTCTGTGACGGCTTTCAGGTCACCATTCCGTGTCTTCTTTTCTTCTTTCTGATATCTTCATGCAGGGGCGCAGTACAGGCAGGGCAAGGGGTGTCCATTCATTCACCAGCATACACTCAGAGCCTCATATTAACCAGCTTTCTGCAACAGAGGAGGAGGGCCTTTCTTGCCTGTCTTACTAGCCTAAAATACACCGTTATCACACTACACCCCGACATAAATCCCCATCACCATAATATTTACATATATACATATGACCCATCAAATCGCGTATCCCGCTCCCAACCTCCTATAACTCATCACTGTATATACGGGTCGGGATTATGCAGGTTCGTTCACAATGGCCTCCCCTACCGCAATTTTGGCATACCGGCGGTATTTCAGTGTCCTGAATTGGCAGCAAAGCCTCTAATTTGTATGAAGAGACCTCACCACCGATTCGTCCCTCAATCTGCATGGATAAATGAGAGACTTTCTTATATAAACGTCGAGTCCAACAACACATACCAACTTGAACCAATGACGACGCTGCAGCAATAATGAGTAATACCACAATGGGATGTATCAAATAATTTAAAACACTGTTGGCCTTACTGGAATGTCCAAATATTTCCTCCCACCAAGATCCTCCTGCATCAGTTTCTAATTGATGCACTATCTCCTTTATTTCATTCTGATCATGGTGGATGACTATAGTAGCATATCGCTCTCTTGCTGTAGCGTCCTCATAAGGCTCTCATCTCTATCCCAATCTATTAACCATTCCTGTATCTTCCTTCCCATACAAGGTTCAGGGGCTCTCAGATTAACAGGGCGGTGTAGGGTTGATACCACAGACAGCTTGGCAATATGCGGTACCACCAGGGATGGACTGGCCATAGGGACTACAGGGAGTTTCCCGGTGGGCCGATGGCTCAGTGGGCCGTTTTTTTTAAAACAGAGACTCTCTCAGTCCCCCCCTCTGTCTCTCAGTCCCTGTGTCTCTCAGTCCCCCCCCTCTTTTAGCCCCCGCTCTGTCTCTCGGACCCCCCCTCTGTCTCTCGGACCCCCCCCCCCCCCACTGTCTCTCAGCTCCCTCCTCTGTCTCATTCACTCCCTGACTCCTTAGGCAGCTTTCACACTGGGCGGGCATTGACGGTAAAACACTGCTAGTTTTAGCAGCACTTTACTGTTGTTTTAGCTGCACCTATCGGCACCTAGCAGGCGCTTTTAACCCCCACTAGCAGCCGAATTCAAGAAATAAATGCGCCTGTGTCGCGCTGCTGCCGAAGTGCTTTGCAGGTTCTTCAGCTGCGGTGGCCATTCATTTCTATGGGCAGGAGGCAGTTTGTACCCGCTCCTCCACTGCCCCAAAGATGCTGCTTGGAGGACTTTTTTTTAACGCCCTGGCAGCGCCCCAGTGTGAAAGCACTCAGGCTTTCACACTGGAACTGCAGCGGAGGCGTTTTTCAGTCGCTTTACAGGTGCTATTTTATTGAATTAAAGTGGGCCAGTCTGGATGAAGTCCAGGGCCAAATTTTTGTCCCAGTCCAGCCCTGGGTACCACATAATTCCACTCCTGTGTCTGGATTTCAGAGACACCGCCAAGGGTACACCATGCTCCTCTAGCTAGCGTCATGTTCACAGAACATCCTAGTTCCATGACTAACGTTACATCAGTATCCTTTAGGACAAAGAAACAAACTCTCCCATGTCCCAAATAATATACCGGTGTTCCTTCCTGGCAATGTTTTCCCCATCCAGACACAGAGCGAGGCATCTTCCCACACTTCTCATTTACCACCGTGTATTGACCTGGCATACACAGGATGTCATGGTCATGCCTCCGACAGAGGGAAGTATCAACCTGCTTCCAGCTCCCATCCTCTCTAATCACATGTGGGTAATTTAGCCTCAGATGCAACAAGGTAGAATCCCCAGTCAGCAAGCCTATTGATACTACCGAATACACAGACTGGGTCTGTACTTCTGTATATGGGATCAATGAGGAAGCATAGCATCTCTCATAATCCAAATTAATGCAGCCCATCCAGGCATTCGACCACCATTTTGGATTAGTGAAGGAGATGTGCTTTGGTAAAATCTTACTGAGCTGTGATGCCAACTAATAAGGCCACTGTCCCTCATACAGAGATTGTACAATCGCTTGATGTTGGTTGATAATTCGCTTGCCCCTGCGTGCATGCCATCGCCCATGATATATTTTGCCCTGCATCACCACACTGTCTACCAACCTCTTAAAATGGTGGATAAAGTCTTGAGCCACCTTCACCTGGGTATTTATGTGACACTGTGAATGTTATCGAGATGTCATTGATCTCTTTCTGTGTAACAAAGCCCCGCTTGCTGTCTGAAGCTATGGCTGAGAGTTTGTTCTTCAGAAGATCGATGTCAACTCCATTAACAACGCCCATTCCGGCTCCTACTCCCCCCAATATAGTGCTGAATACATCCCTCCTCCTCCGGTTACTCCTCAGAAATAAGCGTCCTGCATGAGCCTCACTCTGCATTTGCACGTCTCTGGGAGCAAGCCACTGATACACTGACTGCACTTGATTCAGAGTATATTCAGCACATATAGGGTAATAGGACTTTATCAACCACTGCGAGACGTTGAAGTGCCAAGTGGTGATGGCATATTATACCCTGGTAGCCAGCGTTTGGGACGAGCTTAAATCTATTTGTAGTGGTTCCCCTTTCTCTAATGGAGCATGTCCCCGTGTGTGATCACTGGCATTACCTGTGCAGGGTATCAACCTCTCAGGTGAGACATCAACCAGGCGTATCTCCCCTACGTCCAATTCTGGTGTCCCACATGTCCAGTAACCGATAGCTTCTCTGTAGGACTGATAGGACTGGGATACCGCTCCCACAAGGAAGTTCTCACCTCGTTGATGTGTCATCCGGAGTTCCCTAGTTTGGCCAACAGACACCTTACTATGTCTAAGTGTCAGCCTCCTGGGCCTTTGCACCCTATTGCTTTGGTTCTGCCAATATATGGCACACATAAAAACATATTTCCCTTCTTTCAATTCTTCACCAAAAACTCCATATCCTACTTCCCTTGTTTCCCAAGGTTTGGATAGATTGGAAATTTTTCCTAACCAATAACCCGTTTCATTCATATATATGGTTGCATCCACAAACGGCTGGACGGACTCCGGTATGATATTTCTCAAGTCCTGTTTATACGGCAGTCCTTGAGATGTTATGTTAGGATTAAATCGTCCAAAAGCAAAAGAAACTTTGTATTGCAAATTGCCGTGCTGACCCCATTGGTATGTCTCTGGTAACTTAGGACCCTCTGATATTATCCGGACCTTTCTCCTTCTCTCACCTCCCCCCTGCTCCCACCTCTGCCCTAACAAGTCCAACATTGATGACAGAGCAGAAGTGGATGCATAATCTTCATCAGGATTTTCATTTTCCTCATTCTCCCCTGAATGTTCGTCTGAATCAATTTGAGATGTTACATGGCTCAGATGGATCACCAACGCGACAATTATGATCCTTCTTTCCATTTTCCAGAGATTTTGCAAATCTTCGCAGCACCAGGACTCTGGAAAGACAAGAACAAGAGCGGAATCAATTCTTATCAGCAGTACCTTTTACACTGATCAGCATGAACCCATTTCTCTATCTCCCTCTTTTTCATGCCTTTCGCACCCTTATTGTCCATGAGCCGCTTTACCTTGACTACCTGATCACTAAGGGTCATAGTGACTGTGAACGGTCCTGTCCAGTTTGCGTCCCATGAAGATTTGAAACAAAGTTCTTTACCATAACCCTGTCTCCAATCGTCAAGCTAACAGGAGGCCTTCCAGGCTGCTCCTTCTCTTTAGGTGCCATGTTATTTTCAGCAAATTGCAAATACCCCTGTACCTGTTCTTGCAGCTGGACCAGAAATTTGTCCCTTTCAGCGCTCTCTCTCACTGGGGTGCTAAGTATTGGGTCCGCTGGATGGCTGAGGTTCATCATTCTTCCCGTCATCAACTGATATGGAGTTAATGATGTACCTTTCGCTATAGACCCCCGTACTGCCATCAGGATTGAAGGCAGATGAATCAGCCAGTTCTTTCCTGATTGCAGTACCATCTTTTTAAGTCTCTCTTTCAGTGTTCGATTCATCCTCTCAACCATCCCTGCCGATTGTGGATGGTATGGTACATGGAATCTCTGTTCTACACCCAGCAGTTCACAAATATTTTTCATGACCCTGCCGGTAAAGTGAGTCCCCCTATCAGATTCCAGGACTTTGGTGAACCCCCATCTTGAAAAGACATCGGTCCACAAAGCTCTAGCTGTGGCAGTAGCAGAGTCCTTTCTCAGGGATGGAGCCTCCACCCACTTTGAAAAAACATCCACAACTACCAGCAGATATCTGTATCCTCCAGTGGCACTTGGTAATGGACCAACAAAGTCAATCTGCAGGTTTTCCCAGGGTCCATCAGCTACCGGTACCCTTGCTAAGACTGGTTTATGTCCTTTTGGCCTAGGGTTCATTTGTGCACAGATCAAACACTCCTGCACTACCTGTGACACTGTGTTACCCATTGCCTCCCACCAGTATCTAGCTTGCACAAATTTCAATGTACCCTGAACACCCATGTGGCCTGTTAACCTGTGATTCTCCCGGACCAAATCCTTCTGATGCTGGGAGGGTACTACAAACCGTCTTCCTTCTGAAGTCTCTCTTAATAGTAGATTGTCTTGCAATACATAATTTTGGGGAGCATCTGCCACTTTTGTTCTAAGCTGCTTTTTGATTGAGCTCAAGGCCTCATCCTTATTTTGTTCAACTGCTAAACATGGGGTAGGCATCCTTAGCACTGGCAGGAGTTCATGTGAACCTGCTTTCACCTCCTGCTCCTCAAAATTATGTTCCTCCCAGGCCTGTCTCCCTTCAGCATCATAGGGTGTCCACTTGACCCCTATCAAAGCTGCCTCCTTTGCCAGCTCATCTGCCTTGTTATTGCCCACAGTAACCTCCTCTCCACCTCTTTGGTGAGCTCTCACCTTAATGATAGCCACTCTCTGAGGTTCCACACTTGATCTTTCCCATATGTCTCTTAGCACCGCACTATGTATCAAGTCTTTCCCAGAGGCATCACTGAAGCCCCTTGATTGCCACAGAGGCATGTATTCGGTCAGAGACCTTGTTACATAGGCGCTGTCAGAGAATACGGTTATGGGCCCTGAACTGAAATGCGTGATGGCCTCTCTCACTGCCTCCAGTTCAGCTCTTTGGGCAGAAAAACTTCGAGGGCATTTGGTCATTTTCTCATTGGTCTGGGGGCACCACAGGGCATACCCTGTGTGAAAACTTCCTTCATCCCAGTACCTTGATCCATCCACCCAGATTTTAAGGTCTACATCACCTGCTGTCAACCTAAATACCTCCTGTGTTCTGGTCCGATGTACCTCCCCACAGTCATGCTGCTCTCCCTCATATTGCATCAATTGTGGGAGAGTGTATGTGGCATTGTGGGTCACAGCCAGATTTCTGGGCGTTAAATCCACTAGCCATCTGGCTACCCTTTGGGAAGATACTCCACTGAGGGTACGTTCCAAAAGCATTTTAACTGGAGAATGGGGTGTCTGCAGAATGATTTTGCCAAACCCCACAACATGCTCTGTGGCGAGAACTGCCCAGTGCGCTGCCAAAAGGTTTCTGACACATTCATCGAACCCCCTCTCTACCGGGCTTAGTACCCTGGACAAGTATCCCACCGGTACCCATTTGCCCTGCCTCTCCTGCAGCAACACCGCTGTTATTGCTACCGCAGAGGCATACACTTGTAGTGCGAAGGGCAAATCGGTGTTTGGATTGCTTAAGGCCGGGGCCTGCATTAGACCCACCTTTAGCTTGGTGAAATCTTGCTCATGCTCTCCCAACCAGTCTAAGGGGTCTGTTTCCTTCTTGTCTCCTTTGAGAAAATCATACAGTGGTCTTGCCTTTTCTGCAAAGCCTTCAATGAAGTCCCTGAAGAAACCGACCATCCCCAGGAATTGTCTTAGTGCGGTTTTAGTGACCGGTCTTGGTAATCTCCTGATAGTTTCACATTTGTTTGGGTCTGGAGTCCTCCCACCCTGTGAAACTATCACACCCAAGAAACATACTGAATCCTTCATCAATTGTGCCTTTTTGGGGGTTAATTTCAGACCTGCATTCTCAATTAGTGTCAGGAGCTCCTCCAGCAGAGCATAATGCTGCTCTTCTGTCTCCGTTTGGAGAAGTATGTCATCCACATACTGGATGATGCATTCTGGCTCCGAAAATGTCTTCAGAATGTCCACCATACAGATATGGAAGTATGTAGAACTGGATTTGAACCCCTGAGCTAATCTACAGAATGCATACTGTTTTCCCTGAAACGTAAAGGCTAGCTTGTATTGGCTATCCTCATGTACGGGAATGGAAAAATAGTCATTTGATATGTCAATTGATGAATACACTTTTGCGGAAGGTTTCAGTGCTGTCATCATGTCTGGCATCTTGGCAGCTACATTTGTAATAGACGGGGTGCATCTTTTTAGCGCACGGAAATCCATAGTGGGCCTCCACCCCCCCCCCCTCTTCTTTACTGGCCAGAGGGCTGAATTGGTTTTAGATTGGCATTCTTTAATTACATTTTGTGCCAACAAATTCCTCACTGTACTCTCTATGTATGGGATGGATTCGGGTGGAATTTTGTACTGACGCTGAGGTGGCGGATCAGGGCCCTCAATTTTAACAATCATGTTTGAAACTTTACCACACTGCGCTTTAGACGTTGCCCACACTTCATTATGTTGCCACAAGATTTTAGCCAATATTTGGTCCTCTGTTTTCAGTATTGCCTGTGGGTCAAGGATTTCATCTGTTTTAACTGATGCAACCTCCCAGCTGTCCATGACCATGTGCACCTTGCCTTTGTATCTAGACCCTTTCCACAATACCCAGTTACATAGATCTAGAATTAGTCCATGTGCCCCCATGACATCCAAGCCCAAAATAGTGCCCTCATGCGTTGGGGAAAGAAACAAACTGTTCCACACAACCTCTGTATTTCTATGGATATCGGTATTGATTGCTCAGAAGGTACTAGTTGTCCTCCGAATCCTCTAAGGAAGATTTGTTTCCCATCAGGATCTTTTTGAAGTCTGATATTAGTTAGACTTACAGCAGCTCCACTATCTAGTAATATATTTGTGCAATGGCCCCCTATCGCCACTTGGATACGTGGTCTGCCGCTTTTGTCCCTGTCCAGATTACATACTAGGGACAATACCGGGGCCTGACATCCCTATGGTTTAAAATAAGGATTGATTGGGGGGGGGTTTATATTCCTCCTGGTTTATTTTAGCTTGCACTATCCTCTCTAACTCCCTTAAAAGAGGACCATATAATGTAGCATCAGGTGCCTTGTTCGGCTCTGTTGCCACCTTATCCGATTCAGGTTTTTGCTGTTCCTTTTTATGCCAAAGCCTCTTCTCATCTGTGTTCCTCCTAGGCAATTGACAGTCCTTCATTATATGGCCTGTATTCCCACATCTGTAACACCTGCCTGCAAACCTCACTCTACCTTTCGCTTTTAACTACTTCGTGCAACTTTTTTGTGGGGCCTATTGTCTTGATCTGTCTCCCGAACCCAGTCCCTTAATATGTTTATAAAGGTCTGGTATGAGGTGGCATTCCTCAGTGCAATTCTGGTATGGTAATCAATACACGTGCACTTATTAGCCATAGAACACAGAAAACTACTGTCATCGTGAGACATATCAGGACAATTGTAGGTGGCCTTATAAATGGTGAAGTATTCACTGCAAAAGAGTATTGGATCAATTCCCCTCCTAAATTTAGTATTTTCTAGGGCATCTGAACCCCTAGTATCCCTCCCTCCCATTATGCGCTGCATTTCCTTCATTCTATCTGCCGAGTTCCCCCAATTCGAGTTTAAGTCGGGAGTGAGACCTCTATGATTCCTGACTGGTGGTTGTAGTTTTTCACACAGTTGCAATGGAAGCCATGCGCGGAGGAGTGCGCATGCATCCCTATTGTTTAAAATGTATTGTGTCACTACAGCTTCCAGCCTGTTTGAGAGACTAATGGGTGAAGCACTCGTGTCAAATTTTCCCAAAATCTGGCACAGATTTGTGCGATCTTGTATGGAGAGTGTCGTGGATTGGGTGCCACCCTCCCTCTTTATAATCGCTGATCCTGGCCAAGTCCTATCTGACGCAGGAGTATAGAGAGAAGAACTGTGGCCTGGGGGCTCTTCAGGACTGTCAGCTGACCATACTGGTTGCTGTTCTATCAGCATCCCTTCCCCCCTCTCCTGTGTCACACTAGACTGTGTATCCTTGTTAGCACAACAATGGCTGTGCACTTTCTCCATTGCCTGCGCTTTCAAAGATAGAATGGCCTGATCTTTGTGGGCTAGCTGAGTTTTACACTCCTGTAACTTTCTCGTAAGCATTTCTATCTCAGATTCATTCACAGCCTCTTTCTTTTCTAAAGATGCGATACATTGTTCCCTCAACATACATGTTTCCTTCCATTCATCCACGCCTTGCTCAACAAGCTATTCTCAGTCAACAATTGTTCAAATTCATCCCTCATTCCATCACATTCACACACATTCATGTCAGCATTCGTAGCTACCACTGAAACATTTTTACTCATGTTTTCAATACTTTCTAATAATTCAGTTCTATCTTTACACCATTCTAATTCTGTCTGTTCTGAAATCTCTCATCTTTAATAGCATGCATACCAAATTGGCCACCCTCTTTTTATTGCCTTCTTTGGAAGACTTTTTAGATTTGAGGGCATCATTATGAGTATTGCATTGCTTTAATAGATCATTGAATTGGTGTACTAACGCATTCTTTTGTGTATTACTAAAATGGACACAAGCATTTTCTTCAGTAAACTGTTCAAGAATATCCATTTTATGTTGACTGCAACTAGCTTCACTGAAAACCTGTTTGACCAGTTGCTTAGACCAGCCTTTCTCAACCAGTGTGCCGCGGCACACTGGTGTGCCGTCAGAGGTTTTCAGGTGTGCCGCGGGGGTCAGTGGAGAGAAGGCTGTCAGATGAGCTCTCCTGCCGAACTGTGAGAAGCTCTGTCGGCTTCAAAAATGAAAGTGAAGTGCAGAGGAGTGTGCTGTGCTCTCTGCTTCCCCCTAGAGTGCAGTACCCGGCTAAAGAGAAATCTGAAAAGGTACTGAGCTAGAAACTACATTATTTTTTTTTAAAATGGCTTTATATATTTGTCTGTGTGTGTGTGCACATGTGACTGTCTCTGTGTGTGTGCGTGTGTGTGTGTGTGTGTGTGTGTGCACATGTGACTGTCTGTCTGTCTGTGTGTGTGTGT
>NC_053491.1:56693003-56748003 GCF_905171775.1 Rana temporaria
GCACATGTGACTGTCTGTCTGTATGTTTGTGCACATGTGACTGTCTGTCTGTGTGTGTGTGTGTATCAGGTTTGCCAACTTTCAGTAAATTTACAAAGAGTTTGTAAAATCCATACTTTTTGCATTTGTCCATGAATGTCAGTTACAGACATGCAGCCTACATGTCCGCAATGGACATTCAAGGACAGATGAAAAAAGTACGGATTTTACAAACTTCGTAAATTTACTGAAAGTTGGCAACCCTGGTATGTATGTGTAAGCCTGTGTCTGTAGTCTGTATGTATGTTACTTTTAATCCTGCCCCCCCCCCCCCCATTCCTATACCATGACAATGGATTTTGTAGGGCTTGTTTGATAGCAAGGACTGCTGCTTCTCTGAAAAGCAATCCATGCACAGATCGCTTTTCAGAGGCATTTGACAGGCCGTAAAGAGGCATTATGTTGCCTCTTTACTACCTGTTTTAAGCCCGTAAATGCAGCATCACTACACCGCAACCGTGCAATGCACACAGTTGCGGGGTAGTTGCAGTGCACCCCCATTCACCCTCGGTATACCTCCAGTTGCAGCCACAGCATGTGAACACCCCAGCTGCTGCCTCTGCAGCTAAAGGTAGAGAAGTTGGGGGTGGTAAAAACGTCTAAACCATGTGGTTTTACCGCCCCTTTGACATGTTAACAAGCCCTTGGTTCACATCTGTGCAGCTGCATGTAGGGCAGACCATTCATTTCAATGGGCTTCTGTACCCACAAAAATGCAGGGAAACAAGTCCCCAACCTTCTTTTTTTTTTAATTGCACTGCAGCTAAAGCACCCGACATTTTCCAATGTGTGGGTGTACCATTAAGAATTAATGGTACCTCTAAAGAGCAGAGCATTATTCTGTGTGTCAGGAATGAGCGCGATTTTGCGCGTGTTCTGCGACACACCATAATGTGAACCAAGCCTTGGACTGGGGTGCCTCAAGACTGAAAATACTTTTTAAGGGTGCCCCGACTGGAAAAAGGTTGAGAAACACTGGCTTAGACAATACACACCTGAATCCACACAGATCAACACATATACAGCTTCACATGAACCAACAATAAAATAAAAAACTGGACTATTTTTTTAGTCCTCCCGAGCGCACTCTAAATCAATGCCCAACCTGTCAGAACGCAGGCCACATTGATCCTCTTTAAGAACACGGGTAAAAATGAAATAAAAATAAAAACTTCAAAATTAATAAAAAAAAAAAAATATGAATTAAAAAAAAAAAAAAAAAAAACTATATTTCTCCCACTTTTTCCACAACTGGTAACAGAAAGCTCTTTTCACATTCACATGGGTAGAAATAAAATAAACATAAAAACTTCAAATTTAAAAAGAATTTAAATAATAAAAAAAAATTAAAAAAACTATATTTCTCCCACTTTTTCCACAAATGGGAACAGAATGCTCTTTTCACATTCACATGGGTAGAAACTAAATAAAAAAAAAAAATGAAATTTAAAAAAAAAAATAGAAAAAAAAATCTATATTTCTCCCACTTTTTCCGCAAAGATGTGTGGTTTATCCTGTCAATCTACAGGCTATATCGCATATCCACGGGTGATCAATCCCCTTTACTCACCAGTACGCTTGACTGGTTACAGGCCTAACACACATGAACATTACAACAACAGTAAAAAAAAAAAGGACGTTTAAAAAAACAGACATATCGGCCAAAAAATAAAATAAAAATAAAAATCTCACCAGTTCATGTACGTCTACAATCCTTTTGAAATTTTGCAGAACTTCCTCGATCATCCAAGCAGGGTTTCAAGATTCGCGAGCCAGCGCCAATTTCTTATCCACGCTAGAGACGATTTCAGTTCTGGGTTATTTAGAGGGTTTTAGCTTAATGGACTCAAAACAAAAATACGTTAGGATTTGTGAACTCTATGTCCAAACATCTAAAGGGTGCCAAATATTAGAAGTAAACTTTTTGCAATAATTATTACTAATTATATGCGTACTGTAACCTATAATATGTATGTAAACTATTGCATCTGTATTACTGTATATGAGCCATTCGCTTGTGAGTGTATGAATGGACCAACATGTGCTCAAGGCCTAAAGCCAGAAGTTAGTTAAAGACAAACACATTTGAATCAAATAGTTATATTTATTCTAACAAATGACGTCCATTACATCATAAACAATGCTTTAACAGAAATATCTATTACACAAAGGATAATACTCTAACAAAAATGTATAACTATAACACTGGCAAATAAAATGGAAGTATACTCAGCCCTCTCAAAATGGTATGGTCTCCTGGCCTGCTCTGGATGGTAAAAAGAGGGTTTTTACCCATTGTAATCCGGTTTTAACATCCACACTTCAAGCACACACACCCACTACCGCTCATTTGCCATTCACCCAATCACTGCACTTCCGTGATCATTCCTGATTACTACTTGTCCTTCCCTACCTAGGTATTGTGGGCAGTCTTGACCATACTATCTTCAATTCCTTTGATCTTTTGTCTGTGGAGACTGCCTAACAGCTGTCTTTCCCTAGGCTTCTTGAGTGTAACATATTGCATTCCTGTGGGGGGGTGACTGGAATCAGAGAATGGTCCCAACTCATTCTTTGCCTTTGCAACAGTCGCATACATCGCGTCACGATTTTCCGAAAGTTGCCGAACGTCGGTGCGCAGGCGCCGTATAGAGCCGCACCGACGTTCGGCTTCTTTCGGCTACTCGTGGCGCGATGTATGCGACCGTCGGAAGCCTGTCGGAAGACTGTCAATCAAATAGGAACGCCCAGTCCCGAAGACCATACCCGGAAGTGGCGGAGAAGATCGCTCTCTAAAACGGTAAGTACTGCTTCGATTTTAAAAAAAACGACCCGATTCCCCTTGACAAAATGAGCCTCAATCGAATGTTAAAATAATTTTTTCGGATGAACTCCCGCTTTAAACCATCTCCTCATTAACACCTTTCGGGCAGAGGGCAGCAGATTTTCAAAAGAGTAATGATATTTTTGCCCCATCCATTTCTCCTTCCATCCTGACAAGTGCTCCAGTCCCTACTGCAGAGGACCCCCCCCCCCCACAAAATAACAGGATATTTCCACCACCATGCTTTATTGTAGTGTAGCACTACCCCCGCAGGAGCTGCTGGTTATATTTTGGGTGGCACGTTACCTCTATGTTCTCGCTGTCCAGGGTGAAAGGAGAGTCTGAAGAATTTCAATGTCCACACAATGCACTTATTTTTCTTGGATTTATTTTTGCAGAACTTTAACAGAAAAGAAGGATGAGGGGTGGAAGGGTAGGTAGGTTCAGGTGCACAGTCACAAATAAGGGAACACTCCTGTTTCCAGCAAACAGTCCTCGTCGCCACTCTATCCAGAGTGGGTATTGCTCACCCGGATAGGTCCCTCTCACTGGCCTAGCAGCCGGGATGGCGCACAAAGTAAAGTACAGTCTCTGCCACAGACCTTCCTTTCTAGATGAGACACTTTGGTCCGGAATCCTCTGCCACAGGATTTAGCACCCAGATCTCTTTAGCTTTGTTTCTTTAGAACTTTTAGATCCAACAGACGACACTGTCAAGCCTCTCGGTGTATGGTGCATCCTCCGATGAAGTTTCCAGGCCTTCACCCAAGGTACCAGCCTCTTGCATGGCCCTCTCCAGGATAGGTCCTTCCAGGGGCGGACTGGCCCAGGTGGAAAAGTGGAGATTGCCCCCCAGGCCGCTCACATTATATTTAAAACGGCCGCGGTCCGCAGCGCTGTTTTTTTTTCCTAAAACTCGGCAGCAGCGGCTGCCGATTGGCTGGCTGGCTGCTGCGCTGCATTGTGGGAGTTGTAGGAAGCCAGGAAGGTCATGTGGCACGTCAGGGGAGGGTCAGGGCACGAGCACCGCACATCTCTGACTCGTGTGCAGGGATGGACTGGCCATAGGGACAGCCCGGGTGCTGGAGTGGGGCTGAATGAGGGCGCAAGGAAGGAGAAACACAATGCCGACGAGATACAAGAACGATAGCCAGTCCTGCAGCACACAGATCGGCAGGACTCGGGAGAAATGTCACTTCATGGTCTCACATGTACACTGGCTGCAGTGTCTCCCCTCTCCCCCTCTCTCTTGTCTCTCACTCCCG
Source organism: Rana temporaria (assembly GCF_905171775.1). Classification (NCBI taxonomy): domain Eukaryota; kingdom Metazoa; phylum Chordata; class Amphibia; order Anura; family Ranidae; genus Rana; species Rana temporaria. The sequence continues at coordinate 56,697,132 of NC_053491.1, forward strand.
TACTTTTTTTTTATAGCTGCTTATCCTGCACACTGATAAGACCTGCTGGCATTCTGTGTCCAGTGATTGTGTGACACATGGCTGGCTGTTAACCATTTCAGTTATTTAGCCAGAGCTCTGTGTGTGCTGCACGGTTTGTGTGATGTTTTTTGGAAGGATTAACTGCTAGTTCAGGCTAGAACTTCACACACCAATTAACTGTTTACTGTCCTCCACTAATCCTGACCAGATCACTGTTTGTAAGAACATTTGTATTTTGGAAATTGGATGTGCAGTTGTCACATGGGTGTACTTTCAAAGGAAGATTACCAACTTGATCTTTACAGAGCTGGTTTAAATGGAGTGGAGCAACCCTGCGATACTATATACTGTTACACTGGGTTCAGCCATGAACGCAGTCTCTGACCATCTCCTGTAGTATGTCCGCAGTCTCTGATCATCTCCTGTAGTATGTCCGCAGTCTCTGACCATCTCCTGTAGTATGTCCGCAGTCTCTGACCATGTCCTGTAGTATGTCCGCAGTCTCTGACCATCTCCTGTAGTATGTCCGCAGTCTCTGACCATCTCCTGTAGTATGTCCGCAGTCTCTGACCATCTCCTGTAGTATGTCCGCAGGCTCTGACCATCTCCTGTAGTATGTCCGCAGGCTCTGACCATCTCCTGTAGTATGTCCGCAGTAGTGAAGAAAAGTATACCGCTCTAAAAACAATCAATCCCCATTGCTTCCGTCCCAACAAACCAAGAGGGTGCTGGCTGTGCTCAATTACCATGAGATGAAAGAAAAATCCTGGATTGCCGCACTCCTCAAAACATGAAAAAACAACAAAAATTCAAATGGAAAAAACAGCCAAAATTCATGCAGTCAACCAAGAAGTGGATTAGGAAAAAAGAGCCGACATGTTTCGCATCCTGTGATGCTTACTCGTAGCTTACTCATCCTGTGATGCTTACTCGTGGCTTGGTGGTACAAAAGGTATTAGCAAATAAATAGTTTTGAACTAGTTAAAGCGGGAGTTCACCCATTTATTTAATTTTTGCCCTTTTCCCCTTAGATTCCTGCTCGTTTGGTCTAGGGGAATCGGCTATTTGTTTTAAAATATGATCCGTACTTACCCGTTTTCGAGATGCATCTTCTTCCGTCGCTTCCGGGTATGGGTCTTCGGGAGCGGGCGTTCCTTCTTGATTGACAGTCTTCCGAGAGGCTTCCGACGGTCGCATCCTTCGCGTCACTCGTAGCCGAAAGAAGCCGAACGTCGGTGCGGCTCTATACTGCGCCTGCGCACCGACGTTCGGCTTCTTTCGGAAAATCGTGACGCGATGGATGCGACCGTCGGAAGCCTCTCGGAAGACTGTCAATCAAGAAGGAACGCCCATTCCCGCAGCCCATACCTGGAAGCGACGGAGAGGATGCATCTCGTAAACGGTAAGTACGGATCATATTTTAAAACAACTAGCCGATTCCCCTAGACAAAACGAGCATTAATCTAAGGGGAAAATGTGCTCTCTAAGGGTGAACCTCCGCTTTAAAGTGACAGTGAAGCTGGACATAAGTAAAAACAGACGTCTTCTGTATCTGGACAATATTTGCCTATTCAGGAGTTTAGCTTTAGGTATTAGATCTGTATAAATTAGAGGTGTACCGAATGGAAATTTTGGTGCACTTGGCTGAAAACCAAAACTAAAAATTACAGTTTTAAAAAAATATATATATACATATTTGTATTATTTTTGACTTTTTTATGCGCAAATGGACGTATATATATATATATATCCCCTTTAAATTGCCGCTGTGTGTGCGCCATCTGACGGCGCGCTCGCAACCCTGCCGCGAGCTCCATGACCGTGCCCACGGGACCCACGGACTCGATGTCCGCCGGTGTCCCGTGATCGTGTCACGGAGCTGAACAAGGGGGAGATGTTAGTGTAAACACAACATCTCCCCGTTCTGCCTAGTGACACTGTCACTGATCGTGTTCCCTGTCATCGGGAATAGCGATGCCCCCGAACAGTAAGAACTCCCTAGGTCACACTTAACCCCTTCAGCGCCCCCTACAGGTTAACCCCCTTCACTGCCAGTGTAATTTTTACAGTAATCAGTGCATTTTTATAGCACTGATCGCTGTAAAAATGACAATGGTCTAGAGCTGCACGATTAATCGCGAAAAGATTGCGATCTCGATTCACCCCCCCGCAATCTCCAGGCTGGATGACCCACGATTTTCGGGTTGCGGCTATAGGAATGTCCCCGGCTTCGGCCTAGCCCCGGAGCGGCGGCCATCTTGGTACACCCGGCGTCAGCTGTCTCGTCAGGAAGTGACGTTTTATTGCCGCCATCTTGCTCCACCCCACACTCCTCACTAACATAGGGAAAAAAAAATTATAGATTTTTTTGGGGGATATTATAGCCAAAAGTTAAAAATATTGCATTTTTTTTCAAAATTGTCGCTCTATTTGTGTTTATAGCGCAAAAAAATGAAACTGCAGAGGTGATCAAATACCACCAAAAGAAAGCTCTATTTGTGGGGAAAAAAGGACGTCAAATTTGTTTGGGAGCCACGTTGCACTACTGCGCAATTGTTAGTTAAAGCGACGCAGTGCCGAATCGCAAAAAGTGGCCTGGTCTTTGACCAGCCAAATTGTCCGGGGCTGAAGTGGTTAATATCATCAATTTAAATAAATATGAATTTATTGTCCGCCATCATCGACACCTTTAGCACAAGAAAAGCAAAAGAAAAATGTATCCTTTTTCAATTCTATGTACGTCTGCACACTGGTCCGTTGTGGTGTTAAAAATCCTGCTTGCTGCATTTTTGGTCAGTTAAAATAAAAATACACCTCCCTGTTGAAATGCAGCAAGAACGCATCATTAACACGTTACATTTTTAATGCGGTTTTTGAGTCACGTGACCTATGAAAAACGCACCATAAGCATGTGTATTTTCGGCACCTTTTTCTCTTATCGGCCAAATGCTGATAATACCATTTTCACCCAAAATGTTTTGTGGTCTAAATGTCGGTGCATCTCTAGTATAAATGGAATACTATACCCTTCTATTCATTTCCCAGAGTATTCTTACCGGTTTTGCTGAAACAGACAGTTTACAGAGCCCAATAGCTTAAGTTCGAATTTACTATACAACTGAAGCAGCTACTTTCTGCCTGCTATGGAATTTTAGTCAGAGTTCCTTCTGTCTAGAAAGCATACAATGCTGTGTGTATCCTGTGTCATAGAACATCCTGGGATAATGGTGGATAAGCATATTCCTTATTCAGACCGCTCGCCTCTTACTTTATGTTGTGCTCCTTTGCTTTAAAAACTCTGCTCTTGCCACTTTTGTTTATGTAGCGCTACCCCCGCAGGAGCCGCTGGTTAGATTTGGGATCTACTCTCATCAATTGATTCACCCCCTTTTAATGGCTCGAACCCTCCCTTGGCAGACCAGATAATGCAATAGTATTGTGTCCCCTACTTGGCTGGGGCCACAGTAACACATATAAAACAGGCAATGTCAATACAATAATACTGTTACCTTCTTCAGTTGGCAGCTCCTAAGAGTAAACACACCTCACACAATCAGTATAGTAAAATAAAAGGGGTAACTTTACTTTGCATATGGTAAAGAGGATAAAAGGGTTTTGAACAACAAATTAAACATACACAGGTATTAGCAATAAAATGACTCTGCAAGGGCCCTTTGCAAGAGTCGACAAATAAAGGAGGAAAAAAACCCAAACGAAAAAAAGGTAATATGGCTAAGTTTAGAAGTTGCTATAGGCAGTCTATGCTCGCGAGCTCCTCCTAGTGGGCAGTTCTTCAAAACACTTAAAGCGGGAGTTCACCCATAAAATATTTTTAACCTTAAATTAGGCCTCTGGTATACGGCTCTCCACTGCTACAGTCAGGGCCGGACTTACCATTGGGCTTGACTGGGCTCAAGCCCATGGGCCCCGCAAAATAGGGGGCCCCTGATGGCAACCCCTATTTTTTAGGGGTCCGGAGGTCCCCCGGGCCCCGGACGGCAACTCCCCCTTTTTTTAATTTATTTTTTTATTAAAAAAAATATGTTTTTATATATATATTTTTATTAAAGGGCCCAGAGGTTTATTTTTTCTTTTTATTAAAGGGCCCAGAGGTCCCCAGGGCCCCGGATGGCTACCCCCTATATATTTAATTTTTTTCTTTATTTATTTTTTTTGTAAAGGTCCCCCCCCCCCCCCCACTTCTCAATTTCAGGCGGCAGCACCCCTCCCTCCGGTTCTCTGCTCCAGGGGGGCCATGCCTTAAGCTATGTAAAGGGCCCCAAAATTCCTGATGGCGGCCCTGCGCATACCTCCCAACACGCACGGATTCTGTGGGACTTTCCCGCACAAACAGCTTCCCGCAGTCCCGCAAAAGGGTTAATTTTCCCGCACTGCAAGAGGAGGCAGCAGGGAAGCAGGAGGAACCGGAGCGGTGTGTGTAGGACTGTGGCTGCTGAAGGGAAGAAAGCCGACAGCCGGGCTAATGTCAGTCTGTGGCCCCGGCTGTCGGCACAGGTGAGAGGCACTCCCCCCCCGTTCAACAACTGCAAACCCCTCCCCCCCAGGAGGAACCGGAGCGGTGTGTGAATGTCTGCTGAAGGGAAGAGAGCCGACAAATTCCGTGCACAGGTGAGAGGCATTCCCCCCGCTCAACATCTTTAGTCCCCATTCACACCTAGGCGTTTTGTCGCCTGTAGTGTGACGCCGCTGCCGCCAGAGGGCTGGAAACACATTGCCCTCTATGGAGATGGTTCACATCTCCACGCCGAACGCCTGCTGCCAGAAAAAAGGTCCCAGACCTTTTTTTCAGGCGGCTTTCGGAGTTCGGGAACCATCTCCATAGAGGGGCACATCCTAGGGGCACATCTAGGCGGACAATCGCTGCGTTTTGTCGCCGCAAATCGTGGTACAAAACGCCGCTATTTGCCGCCGCAATTCGCGGGACAAAACGCCGCGATTTCGTCCGCCTAGATGTGAATGGAGCCTTAATGCGCACCCACCCCCGCTCAACAACTATGATCCCCCACCCCAATTCTCGGTTCCAGGATGCCCCTTCAACACTCAAGCCCAGGGGCCCCCACCACCCTAAGTCCTGCCCTGGCTACGGCTTCAGGCCAAACCGCTTGGCTGTGAGGCTCTCCCCAGCTCCGCAGATGAGAAGGCGCAGGTCCCAAAAGAGCGAAGTTAGCTCCTCCCTGCCTTTAAGTAACCTCCCCCATAAGGCTGTGCGGAGGTATCATGTGCTCCAAGAAGGCAGGGCATTGTGGGAAGTGTAGTATGTTCCTATTAAATGTCAATGGAGTCCATTTCTCCTGATACTTCTGATCCCACAATGCGTTGCTCTTAAAGAAATATGTACAAATGTAACTGGAACTCTGACGGGGATTCAGGCTATCAATAGTCCATGATAGTATGACCCCGCTACATTTAAATGTGTCCTCAACAAAGATAAAGACTCAATGTAGCAATTTATTTTAAATGTTAGGGCTCTTTCACACTGACGTGTCCGTGAACGGTCTCCGCTTTGCTCAGCAGGTATCGATCCGTTGATCCCCGCTGAGCAGGCAGATGACAGCTCCATCTCTGCACACTGTGCAAGGATCTTTCAGAGCTCCACTATCCCCTATGGGGGATCGGATAAAGACAGACCATAGAGTCCGTGTGAAAGGGACCTTTAACTGTGTGGAAAATATTCACCTACAAAAGTGTTTGATATACAATGTAAATAACCTGTTCTCCCAAAGGATCCTCTCCACGCTCGCATGCCTGGCTTTCGGTTGAAGCTCCAACATTACCCAGCAGTGTCGGACTTTTGCCTTTTTAGATAAAAGCTGCTTCACGCACATGCGCCTGTGTGTTTATGTTTGTATTTATATACATGCATGGGATCTATTCACATATGATTCAAAAGGGTTGCAGCCAGGGGCGGACTGACCATTGAGTCACTCGGGCACTGCCCGAGGGCCCCCATGCCACTAGGGGGCCCCATCAGGGTTGCCAGGCTCAGTAAAACCAGGGACAGTATGTAAAAAATCTGTTTTTTTTAGATCTGTCCCTGATATGTTCGAAACCGACATGCTTTTGATGTGAAAATCCCGAGATTTTAGCTGCCCGCCTCTGCACTAACTCCTGGCGTGGTGGCCATCTGTAAGCCCGGGGGCCCCATAATCTTCTATTGCCCGGGGGCCCCATGAGTTGTCAGTCCGCCCCTGGTTGCAGCCCCAGTGGGTCTTTATTTGTAGTTCTTATATAAAGATCGCTGTGAAGAATGAGGAAATTAAATTAAGTATGCATTGTATTCTGCTTTATTTATTTTTTATTACTGTCTATGTCAGGGGTTGACAAATTTGCTTGGAATCTAGGAGCCAGCTAAAAAAGTTAGGAGCCAGAAAACGCACCCCGTCCCGACGAGCTCGCGCGCAGAAGCGAACACATACGTGAGCAGCGCCCGCATATGTAAACCGTGTTCAAACCACACATGTGAGGTATCGCCGCGATTGGTAGAGCGAGAGCAATAATTCTAGCCCTAGATCTCCTCTGTAACTCAAAACATGCAACCTGTAGATTTTTTAAAACGTTGCCTATGGAGATTTTAAAGGGTAAAAGTTTGTCGGCATTCCACGAGCGGACGCAATTTTGAAGCGTGACATGTTGGGTATGAATTTACTCGGCGTAACATTATCTTTCATAATATTAAAAAAAATGGGGATAACTTTACTGTTTTATTTTTTAATTAAAAAAAGTGTAATTTTTTTCCCAAAAAAGTGCGCTTGTGAGACCGCTGCGCAAATACGGCGTGACAAAGTATTGCAACGATCGCCATTTTATTCTCTAGGATAAAAAATATATATAATGTTTGGGGGTTCTAATTAGAGGGAAGAAGATGGCAGTGAAAAATGACATTAGAATTGCTGTTTAACTTGTAATGCTTAACTTGTAATACCAACGGCCACCACCAGATGGCGCCAGCTCACATCTGGTGGTAATAACTTGTAATACCAACGGCTCACCACCAGATGGCACCAGCTCACAAAAAAAATATATATATATATTTTTTTTTTTTTGCCCACCTTCCAAGTCAAGTCACCAGGACACCATTTCTAGTCGCCATGGCGACCTGTCGCCCGGGATTTGTCGATCCCTGGTCTATGTATTTATTCATATTTTTATTTTTTCTAGTGACCACTCTCATGCGGTGGTTCCTTGCCTGTGGTCTCACGGTTGCGGATAACGGCCCCCCTTTTGGGGTGACACGGTTTTCCCCGCTACCCTGTCGACCCCTTTTCTAGGAGGCTGCTCTGGACCTATTCAGCCTTAGGAGCCACGGTTTCCGTTGGTTCTCTTTTTGTTTGCGTTCCAATATGGAGAGCGAACGGCTGGCCGTATGCCTGCTGGTGACGCGGGGCGTAACTTTGCCCTTTTGGCAGGCTCACGTCGAGCAACGCTGCACAGAGGGATAATATGATGGACACCTGATGCCATCATCTGGCGCCACTGTCCTCACCTGCTGACCAGCTGACACGTGATTGGGGTAACTAAGGCCCTATATAGGCAGGTCCATCGGCATCCCAGGCCTCATTCATGGCACCGTGGGATTGTCTGGTGGACATGCCATACACAGCAACAACAAGATTAAAGGTATGTGTAACGGAATGGCCCGTGATACCCAGAGACTTTTGAAGGATTCGGGGTACTCCTGTGCCAGCTTCACCAATGACTCTTTGGTCTAGGGTCATCCTATGTCCATTACGGGCATAGAATGACTGAGAACTGATATCACGGATTACATGAGATGGGACATTAATGATAATTCATGTATTGCAGGATATCTTGAAATATTACAAGTTATTGATTCTGAACTCAACAGGTTAATTGAAAGATGTTAATTGATGTTAACCACCCCCTGCTCCTTGGCTGTAGTGATAAAAGCTTGCTGTGATTGCATTCTATTGTCTATAGCAGGGGTCTCCAAAGTACGGCCCGCGGGCCACATCCGGCCCGCTAGGAGGTTTTGTCCGGCCCGCAGCTTCAGTCATCAGACTCACTGCAGGGACGGCTTGCTTTGCCTTCTGACAGGCATTGAGGGAGTGTGCAAACAAAGCCTACGTTATATCAGTGCAGACGTGCTGCAATTCCCAGCTCCTCCACCGCAGTTAGTTTCATTCTAACTGTAACAGCTTGTCTGTGTAAAAGGGGCGGGAGCCGGGAAGTACAGCGTGTCTGGCTGCTCTAATGCCAGCTCTTCAGAAGCAGCACAGAACACGCTGATCTACGGGGAAACTTGCAGACAGACAGTGATGGGGAAAATAATGTGCTGGGGGGGAGAGGAGGCTGGGGACATAAGTATAGAGGGGGGACAAAACTGTGTGTGATGGGAGCTCTGATGGGGATGGGCATGTGGTGATGGCTCTGATGGGGATGTGGTGATGGCTCTGATGGGGATGTGGTGATGGCTCTGATGGGTATGGGCATGTGGTGGGAGCTCTGATGGGGATGTAGATGTGGTGATGGCTCTGATGTGGATGTGGTGATGGCTCTGATGGGGATGTAGATGTGGTGATGGCTCTGGTGGGGATGTGGTGATGGCTCTGATGGGGATGTGGTGATGGCTCTGATGGGGATGTAGATGTGGTGATGGCTCTGATGGGGATGTAGATGTGGTGATGGCTCTGATGGGGATGTAGATGTGGTGATGGCTCTGGTGGGGATGTGGTGACGGCTCTGATGTGGATGTGGTGGGAGATCTCATGGGGATGGGCATGTGGTGGGAGCTCTGATGGGGATGTAGATGTGGTGATGGCTCTGATGGGGATGTGGTGATGGCTCTGATGGGGATGTAGATGTGGTGATGGCTCTGATGGGGATGTGGTGATGGCTCTGATGGGGATGTAGATGTGGTGATGGCTCTGATGGGGATGTGGTGATGGCTCTGATGGGGATGGGCATGTGATGGGAGCTCTGATGGGGATGTGGTGATGGCTCTGATGGGCATGTGATGGGAGCTCTGATGGGGATGTAGATGTGGTGATGGCTCTGATGGGGATGTGGATGTGGTGATGGCTCTGATGGGGATGTGGATGTGGTGATGGCTCTGGTGGGGATGTAGATGTGGTGATGGCTCTGATGGGGATGTGGATGTGGTGATGGCTCTGGTGGGGATGTAGATGTGGTGATGGCTCTGATGTGGATGTGGTGGGGGCTCTGGTGGGGATGTAGATGTGGTGGGGGCTCTGGGGGGGATGTAGATGTGGTGGGGCTATTGGTGGGGATGTAGATGTGGTGGGGCCTTTGGTGGGGATGTAGATGTGGTGGGGGCTCTGGTGGGGATGTGGATGTGGTGATGGCTCTGGTGGGGATGTGGATGTGGTGATGGCTCTGGTGGGGATGTAGATGTGGTGATGGCTCTGGTGGGGATGTGGATGTGGTGATGGCTCTGGTGGGGATGTAGATGTGGTGATGGCTCTGGTGGGGATGTAGATGTGGTGATGGCTCTGATGGGGATGTAGATGTGGTGATGGCTCTGATGGGGATGTGGTGATGGCTCTGATGGGGATGGGCATGTGATGGGAGCTCTGATGGGGATGGGGATGGCTCTGATGGGCATGTGATGGGAGCTCTGATGGGGATGTAGATGTGGTGATGGCTCTGATTGGGATGTGGTGATGGCTCTGATGGGGATGTGGATGTGGTGATGGCTCTGGTGGGGATGTGGATGTGGTGATGGCTCTGATGGGGATGTGGATATGGCTCTGGTGGGGATGTAGATGTGGTGATGGCTCTGATGGGGATGTGGATGTGGTGGGGGCTCTGGTGGGGATGTAGATGTGGTGGGGGCTCTGGGGGGGATGTAGATGTGGTGGGGGCTCTGGGGGGATGTAGATGTGGTGGGGCCTTTGGTGGGGATGTAGATGTGGTGGGGCCTTTGGCGGGGATGTAGATGTGGTGGGGGCTCTGGTGGGGATGTGGATGTGGTGATGGCTCTGGTGGGAATGTGGATGTGGTGATGGCTCTGGTGGGGATGTAGATGTGGTGATGGCTCTGGTGGGGATGTAGATGTGGTGATGGCTCTGGTGGGGATGTGGTGATGGCTGTGGTGGGGGCTCTGGTGGGGATGTAGATGTGGTGATGGCTCTGGGGGGGATGTAGATGTGGTGGGGGCTCTGGTGGGGATGTAGATGTGGTGATGGCTCTGGTGGGGATGTAGATGTGGTGATGGCTCTGGTGGGGATGTAGATGTGGTGGGGGCTCTGGTGGGGATGTAGATGTGGTGGGGGCTCTGGTGGGGATGTAGATGTGGTGGGGCTCTGGTGGGGATGTAGATGTGGTGGGGGCTCTGGTGGGGATGTAGATGTGGTGGGGGCTCTGGTGGGGATGTGGATGTGTTGATGGCTCTGGTGGGGATGTAGATGTGGTGGGGGCTCTGGTGGGGATGTAGATGTGGTGGGGGCTCTGGTGGGGATGTAGATGTGGTGGGGGCTCTGGTGGGGATGTAGATGTGGTGATGGCTCTGGTGGGGATGTAGATGTGGTGGGGGCTCTGGTGGGGATGTAGATGTGGTGATGGCTCTGGTGGGGATGTAGATGTGGTGGGGGCTCTGGTGGGGATGTAGATGTGGTGGGGGCTCTGGTGGGGATGTAGATGTGGTGGGGGCTCTGGTGGGGATGTAAATGTGGTGGGAGCTCTGGTGGGGATGTAGATGTGGTGGGGGCTCTGGTGGGGGATGTGGATGTGTTGATGGCTCTGGAGGGGATGTAGATGTGGTGGGGCCTTTGGTGGGGATGTAGATGTGGTGGGGGCTCTGGTGGGGATGTAGATGTGGTGGGGGCTCTGGTGGGGATGTAGATGTGGGGGCTCTGGTGGGGATGTAGATGTGGTGGGGGCTCTGGTGGGGATGTAGATGTGGTGGGGGCTCTGGTGGGAATGTGGATGTGGTGATGGCTCTGGTGGGGATGTAGATGTGGTGATGGCTCTGGTGAGGATGTAGATGTGGTGATGGCTCTGGTGGGGATGTAGATCTGGTGGGGATGTAGATGTGGAGGGGGCTCTGATGGGGAACACTGATGTAAGGCCTCATGCACACTTCATATTTGGCCCTGGTGCACGAGACTCTGGCATTTAGGTGCGGGCAGAGGATAGAGGTGCACCATCCAGCCCTGCTAATGGCAGCCTTTTTTTTAAATCTGCTCTATTCCATAGCTGAGGAGTAATTTATAAATGGCTTTTTTTTTTCCGGCCCGCGAATATCTGTAAAATATACAATGTGGCCCTCGAAGTAAAAAGTTTGGAGACCCCTGGTCTATAGTATTGTGCTAATCAAGTCTGGCTTCATTGTATGATGCTAATGTATTGGGTGAAAGTCTATTGATGATAAGATGTGGAATGTGACTGAGCACCCTCTAAAGGTCAGACGTCTGTGTATTGTGTATCAGGTGAGAACAGCTTGTCGCAGAGTCAGGTCGTCTGGGGAATGATTAGTAATTAGCTCATCTGAATGTCATTATCTAACGGAATGTGTATTGAAGCTCCTTGTGTCATGTTGTGGGTGGAGTTGAGTCATTGTCCACTCTTAGTTTCTACTGTATAAAGCCTAAGTTTACCATTAAAGTATTCATTCGTTTGGAACCAGAGAACAGAGCTTGTGTCTCGTTATTCTGGGGGGGGGGGGAATCCAATGGATCGTGTCTGCTGGATTGTTGGAGTGTCGGATAAGCTGTCGTGGTTGGTGGAATGGAATATCGTAAACGGCGTTAACCTCTGACCGTTACAGTATGCAAGGAAGCTTTTGTTTTTACAGCTCTACATCCATTTTCCCCAGCCTCGCCCACGTGTTCTTGTTTGTGTTGGGATGATATTGGTAGCTATAGACATACTCATTGTAAGGCATCTTATTATCATTATAGACAAAGTCTAATTTAGTCTTCCTTGTTCTTGTACCTACAAATAAACACACAATCACTGTGCCCCGCACACACCACCTACTTGATTGCTGGCCAGTCCTAAAGGCAGGAACTTATGTTCCAATGCCTAGTGGTCCTTATAGCTGAGGCATTCACTGTCTCCTTCCTGGTGTTTCTTATTCCCCTTCCTTCTATCATTGGGTTCTCTTGACTGCACTGTTAGACTCGCAGGCTACTGACCATCACATCTCCGGCTTACTGCTCTATCTGCTTGTGTATCTTTTGCAAGTATGGGAAAATAGTGATGTTAACCACTTCAGGCCCGGACCAAGTCTGACACTTTGGGCCAGATTCACAAAGCACTTGCGCCGACTTAACTTGAGATGCGCGGCGTAATTGAAAGATGCGCCGCGCGTATTTTTGCGCCTGATCCTCAAAACGAGTTACGCCTGAAATCCATTTTTTTCCGTCCTACCTAAAAAAATTACACCGGCGCTTCTTCGAGCGCAAAATACGCTAGACACGCCACTGTTTTGATAGGCAAAGATGCAAATGAGGGAGATAAGGCGATCCACAAAATTAAGTGTGTGCGGCATAGATTATGCCCTGTGCGCTTCTGTTAGTTTCATGGTGTAAAATTACACTTTATAAAAGCAGCCCTAACGTTACACCTGCCGTGTAAATGTCAGCTAAAGCAACACCATTAAGGAAGAGCTGAGCACACACACTTGCAGGACAACAATCTGTATGCCAACATGCCAGGGGCATCCATGCGCATAGCTAGACTAGTGACTTTAGTAACCGAGGGTACCCCCTCTTCTGAGGGAACAGCAGTCAGGAGACGCCTCGCAGAATGCATCTTTGCACAGTAAACACACACATTAATTATGTCACAATGAGAATGCATGAATGCACACCCACTGTGGTCCCTAGCACAGACAAATCACATGCACATCTAATTGGATTAGATCCAAGTACCCCCAATGGTACTTGGGAGCAGTAACGCCCCGTCACGGCTCCAATTATGTCACTGTGCATTCATACACCTTTCACATGGACCTGGGATCACTTCTCCCTGGTCCTGGGGATCCATACTCCACCAAAACTGAGTGTGACACCCTTATTTAATCAGGAATGCCACCCCCACATTCACACATCATTCACACACATTAAACAAATCATAAGTACAGTATACCAAAAAAAAAAATAAATAAAAAATAAAAAGTACCCTGCAAAATTAACGGCGGCGGCGTAAGCTACGCCTAGGTCGCCCACGGGCACGGCCACGGCCAACCAGAGGAGCCTCCTGGGGGGGGGGGTGAGCAGGGGAAGGAGGATCATCCTGGGGGGGGGGGGGTGTGAGCAGGGGAAGGAGGATCATCCTGGGGGGTTGGGTGAGCAGGGGGAAGGAGGAGCCTCCCCTGGTGACTGTCCTCTTGCTGGCCTGCCCTCCAAGGCCACTGCTATCCTGGTCAGACAGATTGTGAGGGCAGCCGTATTGGCCTGGCCAGCCCGGGTATTGTCCTTGACAGCCTGGGTCAGGGCACTCACCTCCTGGGCCACGCCAGTTGTGGCGGTCTGCAGGTCACACAAGCATGTGATGACCACCAAGGAGTTTGTGGCCACATCAGTGATTGACTCCTTAATTGAACCCAGGCTGGCCTCCATCTGGCTCAGAGTCTCTTTGATCTGAGCCAGATTGCGGGTCTGCCGGGCATTGTCCCTCTGCAGATTGCCCGGCAGATGCTCGGCCACCCCCCTGGTCTCATGGGTCGCCATCCTGCCTGCCGCTGAGGCTTGTGGCCTGGGAGGAGGGGAGAGATAGACCCTTGTGGGTTGAGGCCTGTTGGGGGAAGAGTGGGAGGGGCTACCCCTGATGGTGGCCTGACTGCTGCCAGCCTCAGGGGTCAACAAATCCGATGCCAAAAGGACTTGCCTGGCAATGTCCATATCTTCAGCCTCCACTCCCTCATCCTCCTCCCCCTCCTCATGAGGGGAGGTGTGGCCACTCCCCTCCCCTGGGGACTCCTGCTCTTCTTGGGACTCCTCAGCAGCCTCTTGTCCTGGGGATGGTGCATCCTGGCCTGATGGCCCAGCAACCTCCTGGCCTGATGGGCCAGCAATCTCCTGGCCATCTGTGGAGGACACAAAACAATCACAGGTTGGAGGATCCACACACTTGGCACATCTTCCCTTCCCCCACCCACACATGCTAATCACCAGCTAGAAAAACCCAAAAATTACCTGTCCTCACAGGAGAATCAGATTGATAGCCAGGCAGGCCCACCACCTTTTGTGGGTGGAAACACCGGGCCACTGCCCATTCCTCCTCACTCAGCCTGATGGGGCAGGGTGCGCCTCCTCCAGTGCCCCTGGCATGGGCATTGATCTTGGCCATCTTCTCACGGACCATGCTCTTAAGATCGTTGATCTTCTTTTGTATCCCACTGGGGGTCCTCGTCCCCCCCCCCCCCCAACGCATTGATCTGATCCGTAATTTTCTGGATGATCGCCTTCCTCCTGGCCGGGGGGGTGTTCCGGCTCTCAGGGCCATGTAAATAACGCCCATATTGGGCAATGCCCCTAGCAAGAATCTGCTTCTCTACGCTCGAAAAATTGAGCTTCCTGCGCTTCGGTGCCATAATACCCACCACTCAGCAACAACAAAAAACAAACACAACAAACAAACACAAATACTCACACAACAAACAAACACAAAAATCAAACCACACAAGCAGACAGCTACTACAAATTCAAAAACAAACTCAGAAAAAACAAACAGAAAAAAAACAAATCAGCAAAAAACAAACACAGAAAAAACAAACAGAAAATACAATCAGAAAAAACACACAACTACTACACTCTACTACTCCTCCAAATCTTTTAACGAACACGAAACTCACCAACACACACCAACAGACGACAGAGCAGAAGCAACTTGCTCTAGGAAAGGGGAACACAGGGATGTACTTTTGCAAGGGAAGTGTGTTTGTCTGGGGCTATTTATACACAGGGCGATTCTCAAACTAAGTACGCTTGGCCTTTTTCCTATCTCACTGATTGCGCCGAGCCAAGTTCTGCACATGCCCAGTGAGGTGCTGATTCGTGCGCGCATGCGCAGTACGGCCGGCCCTTCATTTGCATGGGGTCACGGCTCATTACAATGGAGCACGCCCACTTCCTTCCCACTTGCAATAACCCCGCCTTACGCCTCGGGATTTAAGTTACGCTTGCACAATTTGGGCCGCAAATGCGCTGTGGATACGGCACTTACGACAAAAAATTAAGGCGCCGTAACTTAAATGACATACAATTTGAGTAACTTAATTTGCGCCGCTGTTTGTGAATCTGGCCCTTTGTTTCTACATGTACAGATCATCATTTTTTTGCTAGAAAATTACTTAGAACCCCCAAACATTATATATTTTTTTTAGTAGAGACCCTAGAAAATACAATGGCGGTCTTTAAACGTTTTATTTTGCACGGTATTTGCGCAGCAGTTTTTCAAATGCGTTTTTTTTGAGGGGAAAAAAAGTTTCATGTTTTAAAAAAACAAAAACAAAACAGTAAAGTTAGCCCAATTTGTTTGCATAATGTGAAAGATAAAGTTACGCCGAGTAAATAGATACCCAACATGTCACGCTTCAAAATCCCCATAGGCAACGCTTTAAATTGTTTTACTGGTTACATGTTTTGAGTTAGAGGAGGTCTAGGGCTAGAATTATTGCTCTCGCTCCAACGTTCGTGGCGACACCTCACGTTTGGTTTGAACACCGTTTTCATATGTGGGCGGGTCTTACGTATGCGTGCGAGCACACGGGGACAGGGGCACTTTGAAAAGTCATGTGAGAGAGCTTGCATGGTGGTGAGTAATTGCGGGCACGCTCCCGTGATACAGCGAGCGGCCATAGCCAATGGCTGCGCTGTTCTCAATCCATCCACTCTAGCCAATCAGCGGCCAGGCTGAGCGGCGAAGAGGATCTCGTGACCGAGCGGGGACTTTCAAGGGGTCAGGTAAGTATAACGGGGGCTCGGGGGGTGGCAGCATCAGATGTTTTTTCACCTTAATGCATAGAAGATTGCATTAAGGTGAAAACATTTTTTACTTTACAACTCCTTAATTTTTTGACATTTTTGAAAAAAAAATATTTTTTGATCACTTTTATTCCTATTACAATGAATGTAAACATCCCTTGTAATAGGAATACGGCATTACAGGACCTCTTTACAGTGAGATATGGGGTCAATAAGACCCCACATCTCACCTCTAGGCTGGGAAGCCTAAAAAAACGATCACAGCCGAAGTGGCGCCGGTTTTTTGAATGCAGAGGACGGGCGTGACGTCATAACATCGCACCAGGCCTTTGACGATTATAGAGACTTCGGCAACAATCTGGTCCACCGGAAATCTCTACGTTCAACATCCGGGGCCAGCGGATCCTGTCACCGTCTCGCCGATCGCACAGGTGAGTCGGTAGAAGCACCCGAGGGCGGCGGGAGTGACGTCCCCTTTCGCCACCCGTAGGAACGATCAAGCGGCGGCACAGCTGCTATGATCATTCCTATGGTGTAGGGAATTGCCGGCTGAAAATGCTGATATCTGAATGATGCCTGTAGCTGCAGGCATCATTTGGATATAGCCCCACAAAGCCCAGGATGTCATATGGTTAACTACTTGAGGCCCAGAGGACGTCATATGTGCCATTATATGTGTATTTACTTTAGAAATGTGTATATACTTCACTAATGTCTACTGTATATCTATATTATAGAACTCCTATGACCCAAATGGCATAAAAACCTCTGAAGAAGGTCTATATGAGGTCCGAAACATGTCTAGGGGGCAGCTTGTTTTACATACAGATGCATGTATTTGGGTATTACCATTTGATATTTTTGTAATAAAATGTATTTATTTTACTTGCTCACTTTGTCTGTCTATTAAAGTCCTGAGGGGTTAGACCTTGCCATGGTCACCTGGCATGGCATGGAGTCACCTGACAGGTTTCATGTCAGAGGTGGCCGCTCACTTTTCTGATGTTTTATCTCTGTTTCAACATCAAAAAATGCTACAGAATCACAATGGTTTTGCTCTGTAAACTATTGCGACAATATTACATTTGACCTAAAAAATTTATACATTAACCAATTTATTTCCTCTTAAAGGAGATGTAGGGCCAAAAAAAGTTAAATGAAGAATAAACTTTTTTTAAAAGCGTGCTCGCACACAGAAGTGAACGCATACGTAAGTCGCACCCACATATGTAAATGGCAATCAAATGACACATGTGAGGTATCGCCGGGTGCGTTGAGGCAAAAGCATCAATTCTACCCCAAGATTTTTAAGTACTGAAGTTTGGCGCCATTCCACGAGTGTGCGCAATTTTAAAGCATGACAAAGTTTGAAAAATTGCTGTGCAAATATTGTGTGATATAAAAGGTTGCAATGACCGCCATTTTATTCCCTAGGGTTTTTACTAAAAAAAAATATAACTATTTGGGGGTTCTGAGTAATTAAAAAAAAAAAATTATGATTTTTACATGTAGGAGCGAAGTGCCAGAATTGGGCCGGATGAGAGGTGGTTAACAAGTCTATGGCCTTAAGTTGCTGTCCAAATTGCATGACAAGTCGCACAAGTGTGAAAGGAGCCGTATTCAGTTTAGGGCTCCATTTATACTTGTGACTTGTCATGCAACTTTGAACATCAAAGTTGCATGTTAAGTCGTTCCTCATGTTTTCCAATGATAACCAAATATGTGCAATGAAGAAAGTTTTGCTGTCAGTTGTACATGAAATAAAGAATTGTAGAATGAAATCCTCCCATACAGACACATGAGTCTTTCCAGCATTCCTACAGAATCTCATTATACACCTCCGGCTGATCAGTGCTCCTGCACTGGGTACACAGGCTGGCTAACTGACTGCACTGGGAATTGTAGTCAACCCATAATTGTATAGACACTGATCAGCCGGAGGTGTATTATGAGATTCTGTAGGAATGCTGGGAATTGTAGTTAACCCATAATTGTATAGACACTGATCAACCAGAGGTGTATACTGAGATCCTATAGGAATGCTGGGAGTTTTAGTACATGAACAGTTGTGTACGTGGAGCAGCCAGGACTGTGTAGAGCTTTGGGTATTCTGGGTCTTGTAGTCCACTGAAAGATGCACTGAGGACACAGGCTGGCTGCACTGGGGACACAGGCTGGCTAACTGGCTGCACTGGGGACACAGGCTGGCTGCATCTGACGGGCACTGGTGAGGCTGCATTGATCTCCTGTACCATGTCCGAAATCTCTGGCCATCTCCTGTATTATGTCCAAAGTCTCTGACCATCTCCTGTACCATGTCCAAAGTCTCTGACCATCTCCTGTACCATGTCCCCAGTCTCTGACTATCTCCTGTACCATGTCCCCAGACTCTGACCATCTCCTGTATATATATATATTTTTTTTGTAAACAGTCACTTTCAGTATCGGTGCTGTTTTGGTATTGGTTTCGTTTTTTGGCATCTTTTTTCATTTTCGGTATCGGCACCAAAAAAAAACATTTTGGTGCATCCCTAGTGTGAATGGAGCCTGAAAACTGCTTTACGCATCTGTTTGTTAAATATTTGCCCACTTGTCTGCAATCAGACTAGCTTAGAGAGGAAGTTGTTTACCTAAGACCCATAATGTGGATCTTCAGATGCCATGGAACCCATATCTACCAATTCGTAAAGAACATCTCCATTACATACCCCACAGTTGTGTCCTGCTGTCTTCTTATAAGCAACAAGTATTCCTTGTGGAATCTAGCGTTCATCCCCATTTAGATTCTGATATACAGTGCCTTGCAAAAGTATTCACCCCCTTGGCAGTTTTGCTCAAGAATATCCCTGTATTTATCACCATCTATCTTTCCCTCAACTCTGACCAGTTTCCCAGTCCTGACTGCTGAAAACATCCCCACAGCATGATTTTGCCACCACCATGTTTCACTGTGAGGATGGTGTTCTTTGGGTGATGTGATGTGTTGGGTTTGCGCCAGACATGGCGTTTTCTTTGTTGGGCAAAAAGTTAAATTTCAGTCTCATCAGACCAGAGCACCTTCCTTCATACATTTTGGGAGTCTCCCACATGCCTTTCCGCAAACTCAAAACGTGCCATTTTATATTTTGCTGAAAGTAATGGCTTACTTCTGGCCACTCTGCCATAAAGCCCAACTCTATGGATCTATGGAATGTACGGCTTATTGTCGTCCTATGTACAGATACTCCAGTCTCTGCTGTGGAACTCTTCAGCTCCTCCGGTGTTACCTTAGGTCTCTGTGCCGCCTTTCTGAATAATGCCCTCCTTGCCCAGGCCATGAGTTTTGGTGTGCGGCCGTCTCCTGACAGGTTTGCTGTACTGCCATGTTCTTTCCATTCCATTTGGTTATAATGAATTTGATCGTGCTCTTAGGAATCCTCAAAGATTTGGATATTTTTTTTTTATAACCCAACTCTGTACTTCTCAACAACAGTGTCCCTTACTTATTTTGGAGAGTTCCTTGGTCTTCATGGCAGTGTTTGGTTAGTGGTGCATCTTGCTTAGGTGTTGTAGCCTCTGGGACCTTTCAAAAAGATGTGTATATGTAATGACAGATTATGTGACACTTAGATTGCACACAAGTTGACATCATTTCACTAATTATGTGACTTCTGAAGGTAATTGGTTGCACCAGAGCTTTTTATGGGCTTCATAACAAGGGGTGACATGCCAACTATATATTTATTTCTGAAAAATAGTTTATTGTTAGACTATTGTGCTCTGATCCATCACATATAATTCATTTTAAAAAGACGTTGAACTAAAGGCTGTAATGTAACAAAATAGGTAAAAAGCCTAGGGTGTGAATACTTCTGCAAGGCACTGTAGGTACCTGGAGTTTGGTTTGAGTAGACTTGGGGGGGGGGGGGGGGGCGCAAAGGACTACTGAGGTTAGGCTTCTTTCTAATTTGACAGTAAGGCTTCATGTACACAGGATGTTTTTACAACCTCTCCTGAACGATTTACCTTGACGGATAGTAACCCTCATTTTAAAACGTCCGTTTGCTGCAGTACATTCTTATTCTCTCTTCATCTAGTAAATGTGTTCCTGGTATTCGTGACAGAATTTCACCAATCAATATAGTCCGGATGTGTTTACACTAGGGCTGGGGGAAAAAAATCGATTTTAATCTTAAATCGAGTTGCGAGGTCAAATCAATTCAGATTTAGATTTTTTATTTTTTATTTTCATAGGACCGGCGGTCGCGGATTAGGCTGAAGCTGTGGCCTTGCCTAAAAAATCCTGCCCGCAGCTCGCTGCGATCCTGGGAAAAGGCCGCTGCGGACTAGACCGAAGCCTAATAACTCCTGCCCGCAGCTCCTTAGGACCGTTGAGGTGCCCATTAGAAAAAGAAAATTTGAATTGTGAATCAAGTTTTTTTGGGGCCAAAATCGCCCCGCTCTAGTTTACACCGCTGTGCTACTCCTTTTCTGTCAGTGATGCTGTATAGTGAATTACAGAATGCTAACCTGGATGGGTTCACGTAGTTGATTTAGTTAATTTTGTATGTAGTAATGTATCCCTGTCCTTGAGTTGTATTTGCAGTGGCTCTTATCGGTGGGTTTTAGGAAGTCTTTCTTGGAACAGCTCAGATAGGGCCGCATGTGAAAATTGATGCTTTGGCTAGAATGTAGAGTTCAGAATGTTGAGTGTAAATTCCTCGGCATAAAGATTTTATCTGTATTGTTTTACTCCAGCTCTCTTGAAATCCTGCATTTTTTGATCTGTGCACCGAGAATTGAAACTTCATTAACCACTTAAGACCCGGACCTTTAGGCAGCTAAAGGACCCGGCCAGGTTTTGTGATTCGGCACTGCGTCGCTTTAATAGACAATTGCGCGGTCGTGCGGCGTGGCTCCCAAACAAAATTGGCGTCCTTTTTTTCTCACAAATAGAGCTTTCTTTTGGTGGTATTTGATCACCTCTGCGGTTTTTATTTTTTAATTCAATATTTTTTACTTTTTGCTATAATAAATATCCCCCAAAAATATTATTTTTTTTCCTCAGTTTAGGCCGATACGTATTCTTCTACCTATTTTTGGTAAAAAAAAAAAAAAAAAAATCGCAATAAGCGTTTATCGGTTGGTTTGCGCAAAATTTATAGCGTTTACAAAATAGGGGATAGTTTTTATGCATTTTTATTATTATTATTTTGTTTTTTTACTACTAATGACGGCGATCAGCGATTTTTTTCGTGACTGCGACATTATGGCGGACACTTTGGACAATTTTAAAACATTTTTGGGACCATTGTCATTTTCACAGCAAAAAATGCATTGTTTACTGTGAAAATGACAATTGCAGTTTGGGAGTTAACCACAAGGGGGCGCTGAAGGGGTTATGTATGACCTAATATGTGTTTCTAACTGTAGGGGGGGTGTGGCTGTAGGTGTGACGTCATCGATTGTGTATCCCTATAAAAGGGATCACACAATCGATGACGCCGCCACAGTGAAGAACGGGGAAGCTGTGTTTACACACAGCTCTCCCCGTTCTTCAGCTCCGGGGACCGATCGCGGGACTCCAGTGGCGATCGGGTCCGCGAGTCCCGGTCACCCACGGCTGGGCACTAGCACAGGACGTACCTGTACGTGCATGTGCCCAGTCGTGCCATTCTGCCGACGTAAATGTGCAGGAGGCGGTCCTTAAGTGGTTAACCACTAGTCCCCCGGGCCTATTTTGGGCACTTCTCTCCTTCATGTAAAAATCTAAATTTTTTTGCTAAAAAAATAATCATAACCCCCAAACATAATATATATTTTTTTTTAGCAGACACCCTAGGGAATAAAATGGCGGTCATTGCAACTTTTTTCCTCGCACGGTATTTGCGCAATAATTTTTCAAACGCTTTTTTGGGGAATGCCCAGCTGCTCCGTCCCGCCAAAGCAGAAGGAACCTACTTGCCTGTCCCGCAGGGACCGCAGGAAGCGTTCCAGACAGACCCGCCGCCGACCAGAATGGGGTGGCTATCGGCCATGGCTGACCGTGACACGGACTGCAGTAGCCCAGCGCATCACAAATCGTGGTAAATTGCCGCTGATAGTGGCCGTTTACCACGTGATCGCTCCATCCAATGATGGAGCGATCTCTTGTAAACAACCGGCGTCATGGGATGATGCCGGTTCCTCCCTCCCCTCTCTGTACCGATCGATGTGAGAGAGGGGAGAGAGCGGAGGCAGCAGCAGTGCTGTGGGCTTGATCTGTGACAATTGCAGTAACAGATCCAGCCATCTATCCCTGTGCAATACTCTGACAATACACTGCAATACGTCCCCCCGCCACCCTCGGGTGCTTCTACCGACTCACCGCTACGATCGAAGCCAGGATCATTTTTTTTATTTCAGGCTTCCCAGCCTAGAGGTGAGATGTGGGGTTTTATTGACCCCACATCTCACTGTAAAGAGGACCTGTCATGCCATATTCCTATTACAAGGCATCAGGGCCGGTGCAAGGATTTCTGCCTACACAAGCGAAGCTCCATTTTGGCGCCCCCCCCCCCCCAACGACCACCCACCTCCCTTGCAAAAATGTTTCTTTCAATAATTTTTTTATATAAAAAAACACACTAATTTGTGCTTTTGTAACCACGCCACACCAGAAATTCTTAGTATAATATACACCATACTACTAAATGTAAAACATACTGGACCCCTTTACATTACACAGCACCATACACCACTGGACCCCTTTACATTACATAGCACCCTGCACCTCTGGACCCCATTACACAGACACCCCACAACAGTTCAGACCCCCCAACAGTGCAGACCCCCACAGTACAGACACCCCTATAGTGCAGACCCCCACAGTACAGACACCCTTACAGTGCAGACCCCCACCCGACACAGTACAGACACCCCTACAGTGCAGAACCCCACAGTACAGACACCCCTACAGTGCAGACCCCCATACCCCACAGTACAGACACCCCTATAGTGCAGCCCCCCACAGTACAGAAACCCTTACAGTGCAGACCCCAACCCGACACAGTACAGACACCCCTACAGTGCAGACCCCCACCCCTATAGTGCAGACCCCCACAGTACAGACACCCCTACAGTACAGACCCCCCTATAGTGCAGACTCCCACAGTACAGACACCCCTACAGTGCAGACCCCCACAGTACAGACACCCCTATAGTGCAGACTCCCACCCCTACAATGCAGACACCCCTACAGTGCAGACTAGAGGTAGACCGATATGGGTTTTTCTCTGGCCGATACCGATGCCGATATTTCAAAATTGGGGCGGCCGATGGCCGATATTTTAGGCCGATTTTTGCGGCCGATATTTTTTATTTTTTTTTCATTATCTCAGAAAATCTAGGTTGGGGAGGAGGTTATTGTTTAGGGTGGAGAGGTAAAGTGCAGCCTATCAGTGTCCAACAGTGCCACCTCATTAGTGTCCACCAGTTCAGCCTGTCAGTGCAACCTCATCACTGCCTACCAGTTCAGCCCATTAGTGTCCATCAGTGCCACCTCATTACTGCCCACCAGTGCCACCTCATAATTATTAAAGGGTCACTAAAGGTAAAAAAAAATTTGCCTAAAAATAATGTCTGCAAGGTAGACAGACAGAATAGTGTAATGATTCTGTTAAAAAACGAGTAAATACCTATTAAATTCCTTTATCTATATCACCTCCGGCATTCTAGTTTCTGTTCTTTCATTCACTTCCTGGTTTGCATCGTTTGTTCATGTAAGAACTACATTTCCCAGTATGAATTGCGGCACGCCCAGTAATTCACACCTCCTTGAAGTCTCTAACACGTAGAGAGCGTCCTGCCGCACAGATGTAGTTCCCAGGAGGGGGTGAGCACGTTACTGACCACCGCAGTAAAGCCTCCCATCACGGTGGTCAGTAAAATCAGACAAGCAGGAAGTGAACAGAACAGAGAAGAAATAGAGCAACTTCTGTGCAAAAACGAACAATGAAGAAGTGAAAAGAGGAATGTCTGCAGGTGAAGGATGCTTATTATGAAAAAAAATGTTTTCCTTTACAACCCCTTTAAAAAAGAAAAAAAATACAATCTTAGTCATTTTAAGGAGGGGGGTACAGAGAGGTGGTTGTGGAGGAGGGGGGTACAGAGAGGTGGTTGTGGAGGAGGGGGGGTACAGAGAGGGCTGTAAAGCTACTTCTCTGTGCCCCCTCCTCTACCGCCACCTCTCTGTACCCCCTCCTCTACAGCCACCTCTCTGTACCCCCCTCCTCTACAGCCACCTCTCTGTACCCCCCTCCTCTACAGCCACCTCTCTGTACCCCCCTCCTCTACAGCCACCTCTCTGTACCCCCCTCCTCTACAGCCACCTCTCTGTACCCCCCCTCCTCCACAGCCACCTCTCTGTACCCCCCTCCTCCACAGCCACCTCTCTGTACCCCCCTCCTCCACAGCCACCTCTCTCTGTACCCGCCTCCTCCACAGCCATGTTTTGTTGAGAGGGTGGATGGTACTAGGGTGGGGATGCGTTGTGGAGAGGGGTGGGTGGGGATGCGTTGTGGAGAGGGGTGGGTGGGGATGCATTGTGGAGTGGGATGGATGGTGCTTGGCGTGGGTGGTGATGCGTTGTGGAGAGGGGTGGGTGGTACCCGCCTCCTCCACAGCCACCTCTCTCTGTACCCGCCTCCTCCACAGCCATGTGTTGTGGAGAGGGTGGATGGTGCTAGGCGTGGGTGGGGATGCGTTGTGGAGAGGGGTGGGTGGGGAGGCATTGTGGAGTGGGATGGATGGTGCTTGGCGTGGGTGGTGATGCGTTGTGGAGAGGGGTGGGTGGTACCCGCCTCCTCCACAGCCACCTCTCTCTGTACCCGCCTCCTCCACAGCCATGTGTTGTGGAGAGGGTGGATGGTGCTAGGCGTGGGTGGGGATGCGTTGTGGAGAGGGGTGGGTGGGAATGCATTGTGGAGTGGGATGGATGGTGCTTGGCGTGGGTGGTGATGCGTTGTGGTGATGCGTTGTGGAGAGGGATGGATGGTGCTGGGTGTGGGTGGTGATGCGTTGTGGAGAGGGATGGATGGTGCTGGGTGTGGAAAGGGATGGATGGTGCAGGGGATGCGTTAGAGAGGGATGGATGGTGCTGGGTGGGGATGAAGATGATTGTGTTGCATTGTGAAGATGGATGAGGATGACTGTGGGGATGAGAGTTACATTGTGAAGAGGATCTCCACAATGTAACTCTCATATCCACCCAGAGTCATCCTCATCCATTTTCTCAATGCCAGCCTGTCAACCTCAGACAGGTTTCCCTTTAAACAGGAGTTTAAATAAAGTCTGCAGGGGGGGGGGGGGGGGGGGCACAGTAACACACACAATTTCTGTTACCCTCCATCCATGCTGCTTCCTGGTATTTATACAATAACATCATTAGCATGTGACAAGCCCGAGTCTCTGCTGCCTGACTAGTAACTCGACCCAGCAGGAGATCGTGGCCAGCACTAGCTAAGCTTCTCTTCCTTCCCTGCTGAAGGAAGCATGCTGGCTGCTTGTAATTTTTTTTGTGATGGACGCTGATGAGCTGACCAGCCAATCTGCATGCACATGATAGGGCTAGGTGCATGCAGATTGGCTGGTCAGCTCATCAGCGTCCATCACAAAAAAAAATTACAAGCAGCCAGCATGCTCCCTTCAGCAGGGAAGGAAGAGAAGCTTAGCTAGTGCTGGCCACGATCTCCTGCTGGGTCGAGTTACTAGTCAGGCAGCAGAGACTCGGGCTTGTCACATGCTAATGATGTTATCAGGGCCGATCCTAGGGTCACATGCGCCTGGGTGCAGAAAAATTTCTAGAGCCCCTACAAGGGTGTGGTCACCTTACTAACTCCTCCCCCTTTACAAATGTTTCTATGGCAACGACTCAAACACAAAGATGCTCCGCTAAGGAGTCAGCTATACCCTGGGATCCTCCCACAATCTCTTAACAATAAACAAAATACAGGAAGAGAAGCAGAGTACTCTAATTGGACCTGGAGGGGAGTCTCTCTAATGGACACAAAGAGGGCCTCTGTTAGAAAGTCTGTTTAAAAAAAGAAACCCCAGACATAGTATAGGAGATGGTCAGAGACTGCGGAAATGATACAAGAGATTAATGCAGCCTACCAGTGCCCACCAAATGCATCCTTATCAGTGCCCACCAAATGCAGCCGACCAGTGCCCACCAAACAGAGAGGGGGGCTGAGAGAGAGGGTTTAGAGAGAGGGTAGCGGACAGAGAGGGGAGCTGAGAGAGAGGGGCTCAGAGAGGGTAGTGGACAGAGAGGGGGCTGAGAGAGATGTGGGGCTGAGTGAGAGAGATGTGGGGCTGAGTGAGAGGTGGTGCCCACCAAATGCAGCCTTACTTAGTGCCCATCAAATGCAGCCTACCAGTGCCCATCAAATGCAGCCTACCAGTGCCCATCAAATGCAGCCTACCAGTGCCCATCAAATGCAGCCTACCAGTGCCCATCAAATGCAGCCTACCAGTGCCCATCAAATGCAGCCTACCAGTGCCAATCAAATGTAGCCTACCAGTGCCCACCAAATGCAGCCTTATTAGTGCCCACCAAATGCAGCCTACTAGTGCCCACCAAACAGAGGGGGCTGAGAGAGGGCTCAGAGAGAGGGTAGTGGACAGAGTGGGGCTGAGAGAAAGAGAGAGACAGAGAGAGAGGGGCTCAGAATGGGTAGTGGACAGAGAGGGGGCTGAGTGAGAGAGATGTGGGGGCTGAGTGAGAGAGATGTGGGGGCTGAGTGAGAGAGATGTGGGGGCTGAGTGAGAGAGATGTGGGGCTGAGTGAGAGATGTGGGGCTGAGTGAGATGGAGGGGCTGAGAGAGATGGAGGGGCTGAGAAAGAGGGGCTCGGAAAGAGGGTAGTGGACAGAGAGAGAGAGGGGCTCAGAGAGAGTAGTGGACAGAGATGTGGGGCTGAGAGAGGGTATTGGACAGAGACCGGCTGAAAGAGAGAAAGAGAGGGGCTCAGCGAGAGGGTAGTGGACAGAGAGGGGGGCTGAGTGAAAGAGGTGGGGCTGAGTGAAAGAGGTGGGGCTGAGAGAGATGTGGGGTTGAGCGACAGAGGGGATGAGAGAGAGGGTAGAGTACAGAAAGGAGGGCTGAGTGAGAGAGGTGGGGCTGAGAGAGAAATGCGGGGCTGAGGGAGAGGGGCTCAGAAAGAGGGTGGTGGACATAGAGGGGCCTGAGAAAGTGAGGTGGAGCTAAGAGAAAGGGAGGGGCTGAGAGAGAGAGAGTAGTGGACAGAGAGGGCGGCTAAGAGAGGGGGGACTGACAGAGAGACCACTAGCCCTGTCCCCATCCCAGTCTTTATCTGTAAGAAAGTCTCTGTCTGTGCATGATGCCCTGTACCTTCTTGATCCGGGAGGTGTTCTGCTGCTTCTTCCAGCAGCTCCCTGGCAGCTTGCTCGATCTTGTCTTCCTGGACTCACTGCTGATGCAGAGAGGACGTTGGAGGAGACAGAGTCCAGGCTTTGAGACTCCGGGGATGCTTCTGCGCACCACCTTGGGGGTCAAGGAGGCTGTGAAGCTCTTCTCTCTCCTGGGCTCCCAGCTGCCCTCAGTGTTCACCTTCCACGTGGACGCAGCCTCATTCTGCGGGGCTGCCCACTCACCATGTGGAGATGCCTTCACCCCAAGGAGGCTACCGCGTCACGCTCCCACCTGACATTACAACAGGGCTGGTGTAAGTATTTTTGACACCCTAGGCAAAACCTTATTTTGCCACTATTGGACATGGCAGGAATATAGGATCACTATGGTACATGAAAGGCAGGGAGACTATGGCGTGTGAAAGGCAGGGAGACTATGGCGTGTGAAAGGCAGGAAGACTATGGTGCATGGAAGGCAGGAAAACTATGCCGCATGGAAGAGTATGGTGCGTGGAAGGCTGGAGGATTATGGAGCGTGGAAGGCTGGAGGATTATAGCGCGTGGAAGGATATGGTGTGTGGAAGGATATGGCGTGTGGAAGGCTGGAAGGATATGGCGTGTGGAAGGCTGGAAGGATATGGCGTGTGGAAGGCTGGAAGGATATGGCGTGTGGAAGGCTGGAAGGATATGGCGCGTGGAAGGCTGGAAGGATATGGCGCGTGGAAGGCTGGAAGGATATGGGGCGTGGAAGGCTGGAAGGATATGGCGCGTGGAAGGCTGGAAGGATATGGCGCGTGGAAGGCTGGAAGGATATGGCGTGTGGAAGACTGGAAGATTATGGCGCGTGGAAGTCTGGAAGATTTTGGCGCGTGGAAGGCTAGAAGATTTTGGCGCGTGGCAGGCTGGAAGGATATGGCGTGTGGAAGGCTGGAGGATTATGGTGTGTGGAAGGCTGGAAGATTATGGCATGTGGAAGGCTGGAGGATTATGGTGTGTGGAAGGCTGGAAGATTATGGCATGTGGAAGGCTGGAGGATTATGGCTGGGGGATTATGGCATGTGGGAGGCTGGAGGATTATGGTGTGTGGAAGGCTGGAAGATTATGGCATGTGGAAGGCTGGAGGATTATGGCTGGGGGATTATGGCATGTGGAAGGCTGGAGGATTATGGCTGGGGGATTATGGCATGTGGGAGGCTGGAGGATTATGGAGCATTTAAGGAAGAGAGAGAGGGGAGAGATCGCTCACCCAGGCTGCATTCTATTTGGAAGCACAGGCAGCAGCAGCAGCGACATTAGGACAGTGTCACTGGTCTGGCTGCTTTGAAATCTCCCGCCCACACTCCCTTCCAGGCACAGGATTGGCTGCACGAAGGTGTTGTGGGTGGGCACAGGGGGGGACATGTGGTGGACATAACTTACTTTCTCTTCCCTCGTACTGGATACAGCAGGCGCCGGGCGGGGATCTGGAAACTGCAGCGGGCGTGCCGGAGGGCGGGTCAGTGGCGGGCAATAACGAGATCACGGAGCCATTGCTGTTATGCGCTCTAGCTGACCAGCGTGCACCTAGCCCTGATAACAACCAGGGGAAGCTGCTGCGGGTCCCAGTGCACCCCATCCAGGATCTGCCCTGGATGTTATTGTTCTTCTGCAACAGCTCGCCGGGGGAGGGGGCGGGGCCAGTGAAACTTTTTCTCCCTCCCTTCTCCTCTACAGACGCCGTTCTTGCAGGACTCGAGCCCTGGAGCGGGACACCGGGCGCCGGCGGCAACTCCGGACAATAAAAAAAAAAAAAAAAAAGGTCATCTTTCCGCCCCATCCCAGGCTGCGGACCTGCCCGCCCCAAGCGGCCGCTTGGTGCGCCTGGTGGTTGCGCCGGCCCTGCAAGGGATGTTTACATTCCTGGTAATAAAAGGGATCAAAAAAAATATTTTGGGGGGGGGGGGGGGGGGAAGTGTCAAACTAAAATAAATAAATTAAGACAATAAAATGTTTTTTTTTTTAAAGTGCCCCTGTCCCCGCTGTGTGCTCGCATGCAGAAGCGAACGCACGCGTAAGTCCCGCCCACATATGAAAACGGTGTTCAAGCTACACATGTGAGGTATCGCCGCGAACGTTAGAGCGAAAGCAATAATTTTGGCCCTAGATTTCCTCCGTAACTCAAAACATGTAACCAGTTAAAATATTTAAAGCATCGCCTATAGGGATTTATAAGTAGCGAAGTTTGGCACCATTCCACGAGCGTGTGCAATTTTGAAGGGTGACATGTTAGGTATCTATTTACTCTGCGTAACTTCATCTTTCATATTATGCAAAAATATTGGGCTAACTTTACTGTTTTGTGTTTTTTTTAAATGCGAGATAAAAAGTTGTAATGACCGTCATTTGTATTCCCTAAGGTCTTTGCTAAAGAAGTAGGGCCGAAACAACTAATCAATTATGAAATTAATCGATTACAATTTTCATAATCGATTAATCGGCCAGTAACATAATGGGGTTAAAAAAAATAATTAGCCTTAGGCCCCTTTCAGACGTCCGCTCGTCCGTGTATTACAAGTCCGTTAACGGACTTGTAATACATTCCTATGGGATCGCGTCCGTTAGCGGATGGAGCATCCGCTAGCGTCCGCGTCCGTCGGGATCCGGTTTTCGGACGGAAGAAAACACAATTTTTCTTCCGTCCGGCGGAGCGGAACTGATGCAGACGGACAGACGGTCCGTCTGCATCAGGTTCCCCATAGGGCAGAGCGGAGCAGAGACAGGGCGGTCCCTGCACTGTGTGCGGGGGACCGCCCTATCCGCCGACAGCTCAGCGGGGATACCCGCTGAGCCGACGGAGACACACGGAGCGGACCCAGAAACGGTCCGCTCCGTGTGAAAGAGCCCTTATAGTACAAAAAAGCAAATCGCTACTGTAAATATTACTTTCACTGTCCCACTGTAAAAAAATTAACCCCTTACAGTAGCTATCATTTGCTCTTTTTGTACTTATTTTTGTTTTTTTAACCCCATTATGTTACTAAACTTCTCAAGCCGGGTTCTCACCTCAGTTTTTTTTGAGCTTTTTGCAGAAACACACTACAGATCATTTACATGTTTTCATATGGGACACGTTCACATCCATGATTTTTTTTTTCGGCTGCTGCGTATTTGGAAAGGGCAAGGACTTTTTAACGCAAAACTGTGCTATTTTTTTATTTTTTGGTTCAATATACTGTATTTATCAGCGTATACCGCGCACTTTTTTGCCCTGTAAATCAGGGCAAAATCGTGGGTGCGTGATATACGCCGATACCCGCGCTCAGTTTGAACGTCTGCACCGACATATACCGAGTGCAGTACACTCGGCTACATTCGGCCAGGCTCGGCTTTGCTTGTGCTCACGCATAAACGTCACAGAGCGTGAGCACGAGCGAAGCCGAGCCTGGCCGAATGTAGCCGAGTGTACTGCACTCGGTATATGACGGCGGAGGCGTTCAAACTGAGCGCGGGAAGCGGCGATTCGACGGGGAGACAGCGCGGGAGAAGCCGGGAGGACACCACTGAAGCCGCAGACGGACGCCGCGCAAGACACCAAAACTGTAAGTACTAAAATGTTTTTTTTTTTTTTACAGGAATTGCGGGTCCACATTAGGGGTGCGAGCTATACGCCGGTGCGTGCAATACCCCCGATAAATACGGTACTTCAATGGAGAAGCTGCAGAAAAGCATGTAATGCGTTTTTGCGGCAATTTGTGTTTTGTAATCTGCCCAACAACAAATTGGCCCAAAAAAATGTAAAAATGCTAAAAAAAAAAAAAAATTTAAGGCTATTACCGATTAATCTAAACAATAATCTGCCAACTAATCAATTATGAAAATAATCGTTCGTTGCAGCCCTATAAAGAAGCATATATAATGTTTGGGGTTCTATGTAATTTTCTAGCAAATAAATGAGAATTTTTACATGTAGGAGAGAAATGTCAGAATTGGCCTGGGTGCTCCAGAATGCCTGATGGTGCTCCCTGCATGTTGGGCCTCTGTATGTGGCCACGCTGTGTAAAAGTCTCACACATGTGGTATCGCCATACTCGGGAGGAATAGCAGAATGTGTTTTGGGGTGTAATTTGTGGTATGCATATGCTGTGAGTGAGAAATATGACAGAAATTAGAAAAATGTATTTATTTTTACAGAATTTTCAGTCTTTTTTCTTTTATAGCGCAAAAAATAAAAAACCCAGAGGTTATCAAATACCACCAAAAGAAAGCTCTATTTGTGTGAAAAAAAAGACAAAAATTTCATATGGGTACAGTGTTGTATGACTGAGTAATTGTCATTCAAATTGTGAGAGCACCGAAAGCTGAAAATTGATCTGGTTAGGAAGGGTCAACCTACATGGTTAAGGAGATATTTGCAGAAAATCGAGCACCGATGGCTATGGCGCATGCGCGCCGTAGATAACGATACAGGCGCACTGATCGCGCCGGGTCTTGAATGGGAGCCTGCCGGAAAGTGCCGTTCCCCGTGCATGCGCGGGAGTGATGTCATCGCCGCTCTGGCCGGTCACAGCGCCGGAGCGGCGATACCCAGATGTCACTCCAGGTATCATGGCGGCGGCAGAGGAGAGGAACGAGGGCCGGTACGGGTTCTTCGATCTAAGGTAAGTAACTGATTATGAGCTAGTCATACTAGCTCATTATGCCTTTGCCTTGCAGGTTTTTTTTTATTG
This sequence comes from Rana temporaria, assembly GCF_905171775.1. NCBI lineage: Eukaryota > Metazoa > Chordata > Amphibia > Anura > Ranidae > Rana > Rana temporaria. Next base: position 56,729,181 of record NC_053491.1, read on the forward strand.
TTATTTTTGGGTGTACAACCGCTTTAACATGTCTGCCTAGTCTTCTCCTGATAGACGGAACAATACCCTACTGTCAAGAATATTAGGAGGTGTGTCCATCCATGAACGAAATAGAAATAGACATATTGACGCTTAAAGTGGAGTTCCATCCAAAAATGGAACTTCCACTTTTTGGAAATCTCCCCCCCTCCGGGGTCACATTTGGCACCTTTCAGGGGTGATGAAGGAGCAGATACGTGTCTAATACAGGTATTTGCTCCCACTTCCTGGCATAGATCACCTCGGTGATCTACGCGACTTCCGACGCCTACTCTGTGCCCCTGCTGGCTTTTGGGAGACACACAGCTCCCAGACAACAGTGAAGATTGGCAGCGCTACTCACGCATGCGCAGTAGGGAACCGGGAAGTGAAGCTGCAATGCTTCATTTCCTGATTACCTCACCGAGGATGGCGGTGAGGGCAGCCGAGAGCCGAGCGATTGCTTGGCCTCAGCTGCCGACATCGTAGGCACCATGGACAGGTAAGTGTCCATATATTAAAATATATACTGCTGGATTTTATTTATTTATTTTTAAGTGGGACCTCCGCTTTAATCTACAAACATATTCTAAAATGACCTGGACAGATTTGTTGTTATCCCTAGAAAAGATAATAAATCATTGTATCAGTGGAATTTCAAACCAACTATTTTCTGTACTTGGTATCACACTATCTTCAATCTTGTAATCAGTCATCATTTTTAAAAAGGAGAATTCCAGATAAAAATATTTTATACATAGTTACATTGATCCAGCTTGGACCATTGTAACTATGTATATAATATACCTGGTCAATCCCTTTTGGAATCTGGAAGTCACCAATACTCCAGTGATCTCCACCTACTTCCGGGTCCTGTGGTGAGCGGCTGGCCTGATGCATTGTGAACACAGGAGGTCAGCCACTTGGAAAGGGCACCATTCAGAGAATGCTTTGAATTGTCTGAAGGAATCACTCACCTGCTGCTACTACGTCCCTCACCTTGTTGTGTCACTGCCGCATCACCAGCCATCCCATAAAGTGAATGGGACTGTCGGTAAATCAACAGAAGGTCAGAAGCGAAGCCACTGTGGGACAGAGATGACAGTTATTACTGGCGATTTAAAGAGGAATTTAACCGTGATGGGTTTTACTTCCCCTTTTGCTCGATGCAAAGCCTGCAAATGAAAAGCATAATGGACTAGTATGCATCGCATACTAGCCCATTATGTGACACTTACCTGCAAAAGAATCCAGCGATGTTCCCTGTGTAGGCAGCATCCATCTTCTGGTCCCTCTTCCTTCCGGGCCGCGGACTTCGGCTCTGTGATTTGCCAGAGCCGCGTGACATCACAGGCTAGGGAAGAAACGGCACAGAGTTTCGTTTCTTCCCTGCGCATTGCGCCGTTAACATTTTCGCTGGACTGCAAGTGAAATATCTCCTAAACGGCACGCGTTTAGGAGATATTGCCACTACCTATAGGTAAGCCTTATTCTAGGCTTACCTATAGGTAGAAGTCAACAAAAAGGGTTTACAACCACTTTAAAACGTGATTTAAATAGACTTGATTTAAATCAAATCCGCCCTGCTCAGAACCCCCAAATATTATATATACTATACACACAAAACTTTTTTTTTTTTTTTTTTAGCCGACACCACAGGAAATAAAATGGAAGTCATTGCAACTGTTTATGTCACACAGTATTTGCGCAGTAATTTTTCAAACACAGTTTTTTGGGAAATATATATTTTTCCTGAATAAAAATAAATAAATAAGTAAATAAAAAGGAAACTTAACCCAGTTTTTTTGTTGAATGTGAAAGATGAGGTTACGCCGAGTAAATAGATACCTCACATGTCACACCTTAAAACTGTGCACTTAAAAATGTCCATAGGTGACGTTTTCAAATTATTTACAGATTATATAGGTTTAGATTTACAGAGGAGGTCTAGCATTAGAATTATTGTTCCCACTCCAACGTTCGCTGTGATATCTCTTGTGTGGTTTTAACGTCTTTTACATATGCGGGAGCGACCTACATATGCGTTCGCTTCTGCGTGCTAGCTTGCGGGGACGGGGGTGCTTTAATTTTTTTTATTGTAATATATTTATTTTTACCCTTAACTTATCATAAAAAAAAAAATGTTGGTAACTTATCCCGATTACAAGGAATGTAAACATCCATTGTAATCCGGATAGTGCATGACAGATCTTCTTTATGGAGAAATGTGGGATCTATAAGACTCCAACATCTTTCCTCCAGGCTGGAAAGCATCAGATGAAAAAAATGAAATAAGAAAAGTGAATGGTCTGATGCTTTCCAGCAGAGTCCCAGGCTTTGTTTACTTCAGGCGGCCCGGACGTGATGTCATAACATCACACCCGGGCCTCCGAGAGTCAGGTTTTCTCTATGGCTTCCTTCCGGCGCCGGCGTCATTCCTTCTCCAGGTCCCTGATCACACGTAGGGGAGAAGACAAAGGAGCGCAAGTTTCACTTTTGGGTAGACTTTCGCTTTAATTCCATAAAAAACATTTCCACTGCATTTGCGAAGAAGGCTTAAGGGCGCCCAAGAAAGTCCGGCAAGCACCAGGACCGTCTACTACAGTTGATTCAGCTGCAGGATCGGGGAACCACCAGTGCAGAGCTTGCTGAGGAACGGCGGCAATGGACTGCTGAGGACTGGGGTAAAGCCCAAGGTAACTTTGTCCAGAGAAGAAAAGGGTGAGCACTACCATCAGTCCTGTGTCATGCCCATAGGCGTGCGCACAGGGTGTGCCAAGTGTGCCCAGGCACACCCTAATAACCCTGTCCTGCACAGATTCCCCCTGCTGCTTGGCTGCAGAGAAAGGGACTCAGAAATCTCTATCCTCAGCCCCTTTCTCTGTCTGAAAAGTGAGATATCAGGGGTCTGTTTAGGCCACTGAAATTTCACCAAAGCCCCCCAATAGTGCTTCTAAAAAATTGTAAAATAAAATAAAAAAATATTCTAAAAAATAATTTAAAAAAATGTAATTGTAAAAAGTAATAATGAAAAAATAATAAAAATAAACTACTGACTACAGTCCTTGCCCACTGACACCATCCACTGTTCTACTGGCACCGTCCATTGCTATATATATATATATATATATATATACACACACACATACATATATACATATACATATATATATACACACACACACACATTTATTAGAGCTGCACGATTAATCGCCAAGAATCGTTATCGCAATCTTTTTCCCATTGCGATTCTTGACACAGGGTTTTACGATCTTTGACATGAAAATAATTTTCTCTCTGCACTTTGGTATGCAAAGAATTTCCTGTCTGCTCTCAGCCAAAATTCAAAGTCTGGGCAGACTGCCAAGTTTTGAAAACATTCTTTATCAGTGGAAAGTTAAGTCTAAACATTGTATCACATTGACTTGTACATCAAAGGAATAAACTTCTGTATGTAAATTAGGAACGTTTAACCACTTAAACGCCAAACCTTTTTCTCACAGCTCTTTTCAAGTTAAAATCAATGGGCCTGATCCTCAAAAGGGATACGCCGGCGTATCTACTGATACACCGTTGTATCCCTGTTTCTATCTATGGAACTGATCCACAGAATCAGTTTCACATAGATAGGCAGAAGATCCGACATGTGTAAGGGACTTACACTGTCGGATCTTAGGATGCTTTAGCGCAGCCGCCGCTGGGGGCATTTTTCGTCTAAATGCCGCTTCGGGTATGCAAATTAGCACTTACGGAGATCCACAAAGCTTTTAAGCTTCGTTTTTTCTCCGTAAGTATTAGTTTGCCGTCGCAATATTAGGGCTACTTTTACAAGGCCTAAACTGTTTACACCTTGTAAAAGTAGACCCTTCTATCCCGCGTCGCTGTCTTTTTTTTTTTTTTTTTTTTACACCAGTCGCGATTCTCAAAACCCGGCGCAACGTAAAACCACGCAAAGCACGTCGGGAAAATGACGTCGGGAGCATGCGCGTACCTAATTTAAATGGGACTCGCCCCATTAAATTAGGAACGCCTTGCGCCGGCCGGATTTAAGTTACACCGCAGAAAATTTCTAGGTAAGTGCTTTGTGGATCGGGCACTTAGATAGAAATTATCCGGCGGTGTAACTTAAATCCAAATATTTAAGTTACACCCGCTGGCTGTGGATCAGGCCCATTATTTTTTTGCTATAAAATCACTTAGAACCCCCAAACATTCTATAACTTTTTAGTAGAGAATAAAATGGCGGTTGTTGCAATATTTTATGTTGCACTGTATTTGCGCAGCAGTCTTTTTAAATGCAATTTTTTTGGGGAAAAAAATAGCCAGTAAAGTTAGCCCATTTTTTTTTTTTGTATAAATGTAAAAGATTTTACGCCGTGAGAGAATCGTGATCTTCATTCTAAGCAAAAAAATTGCGATTCTCATTTTGGCCAGAATCGTGCAGAGATAGATATAGATATATATATATATATTATACATAAGTGTGTTTGAGCTTTGGGGTGCACACCCTAATGTAATAGGCTGCGCACACCTATGGTCATGCCAACAGTAAAGCATCCTGAGACCATTCATGTGTGGGGTTGTTTCTCACACAAGGGAGTGGGGGATCACTCATAATTTTGCCTAAGAACACCGCTATGAATAAAAAATGATACAAAAACATCCTCCGAGAGCAACTTCTCCCAACCATCCAAGATCAGTTTGGTGAGGAGCAATGTCTTTTCCAGCATGATGGAGCATCCTGCCATAAGGCTAAAGTGATAACTAAGTGGCTTGGGGAACAAAACATCCACATTTTGGGTCCATGGCCAGGAAACTCCCCAGACCAGGGGTGGGCAAACTTTTTGACTCGAGGGCCGCAATGGGTTCATATATTGGACCCGGGGGCCGGACCAAGAGTAGATGGTGTGTCACGCGTGTGGTACTGCTGCCGCCCTCACCTCACCAGCTAGCAACCACGCGTGCAGGGCACAGGGGGTAATATAACTGAAGGGTATCAAGGTACATTATACAGGGGGTAAAACTAAGGGGTATCAGGGTACATTATACAGGGGTAAAATAAGTTCCCTCCTCAGTTATATTACCCCTGTATAATAATGTACCCTGATACCCCTTAGTTTTACGGTACCAGGTACCCCCTGTACAATTACCCTAATGCCTTAGTTATATTACCCCTGGGGTATCATGGGAACACTATATGGATAATTTAAAGGGGAGAGGTAGCAAGGGGGTACTTTCTTATGCTTGCAGGTTGCAGTGCACCATTAACTTAACTTGACATTATTTATATAACAGTATATATAGGCTGAGACCGGAGTGAATAACTAGTTAACTTACAGAGTTCCAGACTGTGGTCTTCTCTCTCTTCTTTCCAAAGGCAATCTGCTGCCAGGAGAGTGGTGGTGGCGAGACTGCCGGGCGCCGCATGGATCGCTCCTCACTAGCAGGCGTGCGGAAAGGCAGTTGACGTCATCTGACGTGACGTCAACTCCCTGCCTGCGCCTGCACGTACGGCTCAATCCGCACTCTGCCCAGGACCCCGCCCCCCCACTAGCTGCTGGCCGGCCCAGCCACTACCATGCCGTTAACTAGCGCTCCGCGCCGCGGGCCGGATTGAAAGGTCCGTCGGGCCGTATACTACCCGCGGGCCATAGTTTGCCCATTCCTGCCCCAGACCATAATCCCATTGAGAACGTGTGGTAAATCCTCAAGAGGCGGGTAAACAAAACAAAAAAAACAACCTCACAAATTCTGACAAACTCCAAGCATTTATTATGCAAAAACGGACTGCCATCAGTCAGGATGTGGCCCAGAAGTTGATTGTCAATAAAAAAGCCATTGACACTTATGAAATTCTTGTAATTATACTTCAGTACACCATAGTAACATATGACAAAAAAGACCTAAAAACACTGAAGCAGTAAACTTTGTGAAAATTACTATTTGTGTCATTCTCAAAACGTTAGGCCATGGCTGAGATCTGTAGAGATCACGTTTCAGAGGGCGGCTGGAAGGAGATATGTCACCTCGTCACCGCATGTCTTACCTCTGAGGCCTCATTCTCACCGGCAGGAGGGGGGGGGTTACACATCATGTGACAGAAATTATCCCCCCTGCCAAGTGAATGGGACCAATCCACAACCACATGGAACTTCGGCAGAAATGGTGAGGTATTTCAGGGGTCTCAGGGTGAGAACAGGTGGTGAGGAGACACATTACCTCACAGCCCCCCATCAACTGAAACACCTTCCGCACATATGAATGAGCCCTAGAAGAGCCGACACTGCACCCCCCTGCACTCCTTTTAGTCATGGTACGGTCTCATTCACTGCAATGTGACATTTCTGGTAATCGTGTCTGGTAAACACAACATGGGACATAATGGGGGCCCCGCACTCCCCTGTAATGTATGGGCTGGTAGTGCGGGGGTCTCGGGGGGAAAGCAGGCGGTGATGATGATGATGAGGGGACAGATTACTTCCAGCTGCCTGAGGAGCCCCAAACACACCCACCTACATTACACCCCATTGTGGCCCCGCCCCATTTACCTACCTGGGCTGTGAATGGGGGTGTCACTTCAGCTGTGACCCGTGTACAGCCCTCCCCAACCACAGCTTCTTCTCCAGGTTGGCGGTCAGTAAAGGAGCTTCACTGCCATTCGTGTGAACGAGGCCATAGAGACAGCCAATCACTGTCAGGGTCAGAGGTCAGGATAAGGGGAGATGGGGACACCATCTGTTATACACAGCACAGCCCTCTCATACTCTCCACTCCCCCCCCCCCCCATTTCAAAAAGCTCCCCACATATAATACAATACACCCCCCCCCCCCCAATATACGTCATACAAAACACCCCAATATATATATCATACAATACACCCCCCTCATATATCATACAATACACACCCCCCATATATTATATATAATCATACAATGCACTATGGGCCGGATTCAGAAAGAGATTCGACGGCGTATCTCCTGATACGCCGTCGTATCTCTGATGCCGCGTACACACCATCACTTTATGTGATGGAAAAAAACGACGTTTTTAAAAACGTCAATTTAATTGACCGTGTGTGGGGGAAAACGTTGTTTTATGTCTTCTGAAAAACGACCAAAAAAAATTGAAGCATGCCTTCAATTTTATGTGTCGTTTTCAAAACGTCATTTTTTACTTCGGATCTTAGGCTGCAATTCCAGGCCGGCCGCTAGGTGACGCTTCCCGTATTATTACGCAACGAATATGCAAATAAGGAGTTACGCTGATTCAGAAACGAACGACCGCCCGGCATTTTTTTTTTACATCGTTTGCGTTTGGCTTTTTCCGCGTATAGTTACCCCTGCCATATGAGGGGGGTAGCTAATGTTAAGTATGGCCGTCGTTCCTGCGCCGAGTTTTGAAATTTTTACGTCATTTGCGCAAGTCGTTCGTGAATACGGATGGACGTAATTTACGTTCACGACGAAAGCAATGATGTCCTTGCGACGTCATTTAGAGCAATGCACACTGGGAGATTTTACGGACGGCGCATGCGCCGTTCTAGTAAAACTTAAACGCGGAGTCAAGGGAAATTTAAATAAAACACGCCCCCTACATCCCCATTTGAATTACGTGGCCTTACGCCGCAACACATACGCTACGCCGCTCTAACTAAGGGCGCAAGTTCTTTGTGAATAAAGAACTCGCGCCCAAAGTTAGAGCGGCGTAACGTATCGGAGATACGTTATGCGGGCCGGACAGATAGGCCAATGTATCTGAATCCGGCCCAGTATATATATATATATAAAAAAAAAAAAAAACATACAATACACCCCGATATATCTCATACAATACACCCCCCATATACATTATACACAATACACCCCCCATATATATATATCATACAATACACCCCCATGTGTATATATAGCATACAATACACCCCCCATATACATAATACTACAATACACCATATATATTATATTATATACATACATACAAATAATACACTACACCCCCCTTATATATATAATACAATACACCCCCCTATAAATATATATCATACAATACACCCCCATATATGAGGAGAATACAGTGAGGAGCCCGATGGGGGGGGGGGACACACACAGTCACGGTCTCACCTGACTTTGTAGGAATTGTTTCCTCAGTCCGGCCACCAACATTCTGTCCTCGGTGTGTGATGGGGGAGGGGAGCCCGGTGTCCGGTGATCTGACTGAACACTGAGGAGCGTGAGAAGTCTGGAGAGGAACAAGTCCCGCCCACTGGGTGTGGTTGAAGAAGTCATAAGCGCCGCCCCCGAAGTCTAATCACAACAAGCGCGCCTCCAGGCTACAAGCAGTGATAGGCTGGGCGGTGGAGCATCTAGCTGTTACTCAGAGAGATTAAACTGATTAACCCCATAAGTGGCACAGAAGATGTAATTTCCATGGGGAACCAAACAAGTATTTTACACTGAATAGTCTGGAGGATCAGTATGGGGTAGATGGAGGTGGGAGTGTCGGCATGGGGTGAGAGTGTCGGTATGGGGTAGATGGAGGTGGGAGTGTCGGTATGGGGTAGATGGAGGTGGGAGTGTCAGTATGGGGTAGATGGAGGTGGGAGTGTCGGTATGGGGTAGATGGGGGTGGGAGTGTCGGTATGGGGTAGATGGGGGTGGGAGTGTCGGTATGGGGTAGATGGAGGTGGGAGTGTCGGTATGGGGTAGATGGGGGTGGGGGTGTCGGTATGGGGTAGATGGGGGTGGGAGTGTCGGTATGGGGTAGATGGGGTGGGAGTGTCGGTATGGGGAAGATGGAGGGTGGGAGTGTCGGTATGGGGTAGATGGGGGTGGAGTGTCGGTATGGGGTAGATGGGGGTGGGAGTGTCGGTATGGGGGTGGGAGTGTCGGTATTGGGTAGATGGGCGGCATCAGTCTGGGGTAGATGGGCGGCATCAGTCTGGGGTGGATCACACTGGGGTGTGAGGGTCAGCCTGGAATGATAGTACTTTGTGTTTTATGTAGGTCACACTGCTGTGGTGGCATCAATGTGGGGTCGTGGTGGCATCAATGTGGGGTCAGTCTGGGGTATCAGTCTGATAGATGGAGCAGGGGGGTTCGATTTGGGATGTCAGTGTCTGGGTCAGTCAGATGGGGATGAGGGGGTCAGTCTGAGATAGATGGAGATGAGGGGGTCATTCTGGGGTAGATGAGGGTTGGTGGGTATCTGTCTGGGGTAGATTAGGGGTGGGGGTTCAGTTTTGAATAGATGGGGGTGTGTGTGCATGAGAGTCATCTCACAGACAAATCCTGGGATATTTCGTCACACACCATGGGAGGCAGGTTGTGAGATGTCATGCATGCACAGACACACAAAGGGGGGTCTTCTCCAGAGTACTGATAGACAAACAAACACCCCACCCCCTGATCGGCGCAGTAATGAAACAGAACCTCTCCCCTGCGGGCACTTTCCTGCTCATGTGGCAGGGCGGTGGTGTCCTCTTCTGGAGCCGCGGCGGCTCCGGTGTCCACGACTCCAGCTTCCTCCGCCTTCTATCTCCTCTTACGCCAAAATGCTAGGCATCCAATAGGATCGCCTGACGCTTTGGCCAATAGGGAAATAGGTCTCACATACCTGCCTCTCGATTGGCGGGTAGGAACTTTAGTGTCATAATAGCGAAAATGTATTTGCTTAATATCACACAACTGGGTGTGCTCGGAGCGCAATGCTCTGCAATCCGAGCCGTCCCTTTTTTTAAAGCCTTATTAGAGCCTCTGGCTCTAATCAGGTGCTTAAAAAAAAAAAAAAAAAACCCCGGCGCACTGGAATCCATGGTCCGGCACCACTGATATGTAGATCAGGGGGCCTGCCGGATGGTTAGGGGATGCAGTGCCTGTATTCTCTCTATGGACGGGCTGCCACCGATGATGTTTATTTACTAAAGCTGGAGATTGCAAAATCTGGGGCATTTGTGCATGGTAGCCAATCAGCTTCTAACTTCAGATAGTATATAGCTGGTTGTTCTTTTTTTTGGGTTGGTAATTCTTTTTTTTTTACATTCAACGGGAAGCCGGCTGACAGCTGACGAATCATCGGTTGTTAAGGACGTGGCGGTCGGCTTCCCGGTCCCATCCTTAACAACCAGCTATATACAGTGTAAAAAAACGCAAATCACTGCAAAATCTCATCAAAATCGTGGTAAAAAACGCGGTACTTACATTTTGGATGTGGGTCCATTGAAGTCTATTACATGCAAAATGCTGCATTATGCAGGAAAAAAGTCCCTGATCCTTTCAAAAAATGCAGAGGCACAAAATGCATTGATGTGAACATGTTCCATAGGAACACATGATAAAAAATATCCCTGCATTTCTGCAAAATGCACCAAAAAACACCTTAGTGTGAATAGAGCCCAAGGCCTGATCCACACCTATGCAGGTTGCAGTTTGCGTATTCCAGGTGCATTTTGCAATATACATTTTTGATCCATTGAAGTCTATGGAACCCCAAACCAGAAAAAAATCCCTGACTCTTTCAATAAAATGCACAGATGTGAACTACATTCATAAGAAACCGTGTTAAATGGACTGTAGTGTGTTTCTGCAAAACTGAAAATGCTTCAAAATGCATAGGTGTGAACCAGGCTTTGATTTAAGTTTTTAAATCTGCCCATCAAATAAAAATAAAACAACATAAAAACACACAAATTGCAAAAAACATCATAGCATAGCATAGATGTGAATCGAGCCTATATGTATAGAAATAATGTGTGATTGTTATGTATAAATAAAGTTTTTTTCAAAAGTTGAAAACAAATCCAGTAAACACAGCCCTTTGTTTGCTGTAGCTTGTTGCCATGGTAGCAGGTGCTATATGATGTCACAGCAGGCACCTGGGCTATAAAAGGCTGAGCAGTAGAGGCAGGCTAATCAAGTGAGCAGTTGAAGAGCACACATCGATTTTTGTGTCCCATTGTATTGTTAACTGAACCTCAATATATTGTAGAAATAATATATCATATATTAGAGAAAAAGACGATATTGTAGGAAGATTATATTTCTCTGGATTTTAAACTTTTTCTGCAAATAAAAAAAAAATGTCAATGCCAAAGAGCACAAGAAGAAAGGTCCGGGCTTCTTTAGGAGCCGAGGACTTCACTTTTCATGAGATGTTAGGACAGGGGAATTACGGGAAGGTAAGTGATCATAGATTAGTACTTAGGAGCTAGAGAGATACAACTTCTTCAGGGATGATAAATACTCAGCTCAGGTTATGGGGGGAGGGGGGGGGGTGAATTACTGACCAAGGAGGTCTGTACAGCCTGTATACAACTTACCATACAAAGCTGAACTCCGGGAATAAGGAAGCGTTTCCCTTGTAGTGATCTCCCTCTGGGGTAGATAGGGGTTGCCATGGTGAATGTGGAAGGAAAGTCTAATGCAATCCTTTATGTAACATACATTTAGTGTTATGTCCCAAAATGCAGAAATACCTCTTTCTACCGTTATTCTGCAGTATTTAGTGCCTGTCACATGACTTCAATCCCTCCCCTTTCTGGGTCTAATAGCAGCTGGTGGGCGTGTTTAGTGAAGACCAGTAACCTATCCAGTAGTCTCTCTGTAGCCAGTGGGAGGGGTCAGTATGGAGGAGCTGATGGGCGGTTCCCCTGTCAGTGCTCTCATGAATGAGGTTGTAGGTATCCTCCCTCCTGGGGAAATTAAAGAGGCTCTAAAGGTTTTTTATCTTCATACATTCAATACATGAAAGTAAGATCCTTCTGTGTGCAGCACCCCCCATCCCCCACAATACTGAGCCCTTGCTGGCTGTGCCCTGGAGACTGGATATAGAGAAAGCTGTCAGAGAGGGCTGGAGCCATCTCTCTCCACCTCCAGCCCCTCTCTGTATCCAGTCTCCAGGGCACAGCCAGCAAGGGTCCACTGCTTGTCACCCCAACTCCAGGACCAGACCTGACAGGGGTGCTGACAATGATCAGCTTTTATTCATTCATCTTATACTCTATCCTATAAAGAAGAAATCTGTTTGTGTATCTGATTAATAAGAGCCGTTTCACCCTGCAGCGCCGGGGTAGTAAATTGCCGTTAGTGTATACACTGCTACTAAAACGCCTTAAAAAGGCCGCTTGCAGGACTTTTTTGACGTCCTGCCAGTGCAGCGGCCCCATTGTGAAAGAACTCGGGATTTCACACTGGGATTGTAGATCAGGCTTTTTTCAGGTGCTTTACAAGTGCTATTTTTAGCAATAAAGTGCCTGAAAAACATCTCCAGTGTGAAAGGGGTCTGATACCGCGAGTACACACGACCGTTTCTCGCGACGTCAAAATTTTTTTTTTTTTTAATGTCATTAAAAACGATCATGTGTGGGCTCCAGAGCATTTTTCGCAACGTTAAAAATAGGCATTAAAAATTTAGAACATGCACTTTCACGTTGTCATTTTTAACGTTGCGAAAAATGGTCGTGTGTGGCTTTAACAACGTGAAAATAACGCGCATGCTCAGAAGCAAGTTATGAGACGGGAGCGCTCGTTTTAGTAAAACTAGCATTTCGTAATGGAGATGGCACATTCATCACGCTGTAACAGACTGAAAAGCGCGAATCGTCTCTCACCAAACTTTTACTAACACAAAATTTAGCAAAAAGCAGCCCCAAGGGTGGCGCCGTCCGAATGAAACTTCCCCTTTATAGTGCCGTTGTACGTGTTGTACGTCACCGCGATTTGCTAGAGCATTTTTTTTTCACCATCGTGTGTAGGCAAGGCAGGCTTAACAATAATCGGGTTAAAAAAAAACGTAGTTTTTTCTAGACCATTAAAAATGGTCGTGTGTACGCGGCATAAGTGTTGGATGGAGTTTGGCTTTAACCACTTGCCGACCGCCTTCTGCATAAATACTGCGGCAAACCGACGTGCCTGTACGTTGGTCTGTGCATGTAGTAGTGTGGGCGCACACGTGGGAGCTTGCCCGTGGGTCCGGAGGACTCGACGTTCGCCGGCCACCCGCAATCGCGGTAAATAAAGGCAAAACGGGGATCTGCCTTTGTAAACAGGACGACAATACTGGGATCTGCTGTTCCTAGTGATCAGGAACAGCGATCTCTGTGTTGTCCCCGTAAGCCCACCCCCCCCCCCCCACACAGTTAGAACACACCCAGGCAACACAGTTAACCCCTTGATTTCCCCCCTAGTGTTAACCCCTTCCCTGCCAGTGTAATTTTTATATTCATCAGTGCATTTTTTTTATAGCACTGATTAAATGTAATAATGTCACTAGTCCCCAAAAAGTGTAATTTGGGGTCAGATTTGTCCGCTGCAATGTCGCAGTCCCGGTAAAAAATCGCAGATCACCGCCATTACCGGTAAAAACAAAAAAAAAATAAATAAAATTCCATAAATATATCCAATAGCTTGTAGACGCTATAACATTTGTGCAAACCAATCAATATACGCTTAATGTGATTTTTTTGACCAAAAATATGTAGAAAAATACATATTGGCCTAAACTGATGAATAAGTTATTTTTTAATATTTTTTGGGGGATATGAATTTATAGCAGAAAGTAAAACATGTATTTATTTATTTTCAAAATTGTCACTTATTTTTTTGTTTATAGAGCAAAAAATAAAAACCGCAGAAGTGATCAAATACCACTAAAAGAAAGGTATAGCATCGCACAACCACGCAATTGTCAGTTAAAGTGACACAGTGCCGTATTGCAAAAAATGGCCTGGTCATTAAGGGGGGAAATCTTTCAGGGGCTGATGTGGTTAATTTGTTAGTCATAGATGTAAACCCCATCTACAATCTAATACTAGTCCATCTAACACACCCCCTCCACTGATTGGGAATGGTGCAGTCCAAGGGTAATAGGTTACTCTTTGGTAATCTACAATATAATAAATTACTGTTTTTTGAGGCTTTAGTTAAACTTTAACCCTCTCACTGCAGAGGGGACCCACTGCATGGGGAAGTCGTCCCCCCCCCCCCCCCCCCCCCCGAAGTTTAGCTTTAAAGTAGAATTCCAAGCTACCGCATAACTAGTCTTAAAATGTCCCCTCCCCCACTAACCTCTAAAAAGATGTATATACTTACATATGTTCAACCCTCTCCATCCAGTCATGTGATCCCCTATGTCAGGGATATGCAATTAGCGGACCTCAGCTGTTGCAAACTACAAGTTCCACCATGCCTCTTGCTCCGAGTGTCATGGTTGTGGCTGTGAGAGTCTTGCTATGCCTCATGGGACTTGTAGTTTCTGCAACAGCTGGAGGTCCGCTAATTGCATATCCCTGCCCTATGTCATCCAGTGCCAACTGCAGGGGAGAGGAGAGAGCGCCCAACAATGGCTGGTAAAGCCTGAAGGGGTGACCTCACCCATAGGCTTCCTCAGGTTCATCCATTATCATTGCTCCCTCCTCTCTCCTGCAGCCACCGCTGGCTGACATAGGGAGTCAGATCACATGACTGAACTGGGGTGGGCTGAAAATAGGCAAGTATATACAACATTCTTACAGGGGTTAGTCAGTACAGGTGTTAGGAGGGGAAAGGGAGCATTTTTAGGACTAGTTGGGGGTTGCCTGAAATTCTACTGTAATGCAAAGTGTCTGAGGTGCCCATCAGTGCAGCAACCAGTCACCATCAATTTTGTCCAGGTCTGATTTCTGCAGAGTGGATTCTGGTTGGTCGGTCTGGGTTATGACACCTAAGAATCAGCCTGCTGTGATGAATAGGGCTGATGAAGGCTCATTTTTATGTCTATAGGACATTTTTGGAGGTTGATAATAATTTTTAGACACATGACAGAAAGGGGGAAAAATCAATGTAATTACAGAGAGAATATGATGAATGTCTAGTAATGATGCTACAGTTAGGAGCACATGGAAAAGATGATGTACTAACCATGCCTTTTTTTTACAGGTTGTGGCTGCCACCCACCATGCCAGTAAGGAACTGGTGGCAGTGAAGATGGTCAGCAAAAAGCTTCTAATTAAGGACGACCCGGCTTCCGTCCTGATCGAGAGGAAGGTCCTGGAGATGGTTGAGTGCAGCATTTACTGTACTCACCTCTATGGCGCCTTTCAGACAGACGTAAGTGTATTTTCTGGAAATATAATGTATAGTAGCAAAACATTGCTTCATGACATCTGCATGCCTGGCTGTGGAAGCTGAACTCCAGACAGGCAGGGAAGTTACAGACGTGACACATGTATAGTATATCTCACCTGTCAAATGATTGTCTTGGGATAAGGGTAACCCTGCCAGACAACATTGCCAGGTCGGGACCTCACTGGTAGTCACATAATAAAGGCTGATCACCTGCCCTGCCCCCTACACTGATAACTGTCACGCCTGTATTAGGCAATGCTATACAATGCAAACTGGCCTGGAGTTCACATAGAATTGCATAAGTCAGATGTAGGGAAAGACACCAGAAACATGTTACCAAAGGATGAGATAGATAGATAGATAGATAGATAGATAGATAGATAGATAGATAGATAGATAGATAGATAGATAGATAAATAGGATAGATGTCATGCAGTGTTTTTGGTAGAGAATTATAATCAGATTTATTTTTTGACCTTCTAATTGAATTCATTCACTGACCTGTCTGTATTTCCTTCCCAGAATTACTTATTCTTTGTAATCGAATACCTGAGCGGAGGAGAGCTGAGGAAGATGATAACCAACAAACAAACAGTTTCCATCACCAACATCAGACACATGGCAGTGGAGCCTGCTTTGCGGTTTTGCAGTTCCTACATTCCAAAGGAGTCGTGCACAGGTAAGTATCTTTATCAAACTGCAATAACGCTTGCCCCTTCACCCTTCTCCATCCAATGATTGTGGGTGCCCTTCTGCTGCCCGTTCTCAGTGAATGGTTGAGCGCAGATTGAATCACTTTTTAATGTTTCACTTGCATAGTAAAAAAAAGTGTCAATTTGGCCAGATTTGATTGGATTTTCCACCAGGACTGATTGATCAGTTCTGAAGAAAATAATTGTTTATTGATCATATAGTAGTAGTGGAATCAGTTCAGGAAAGACACCATTGTTTCCTGGATCCAATCATTCTGTGTAGGGGCAGCGCTAGGAAAAGCAGATTTGTGAATGTTAGTCCCTCTATGGATCAGTAATACTGGGATATAGGGAGGAAAATTGTCTAAACTGCAGAGCTGACACTCTTTTTTTCCACAGGGACCTAAAGCCTGAAAACATCCTTCTAGATGAGAAAGGTCACGTGAATATCGCAGACTTTGGTCTAGCCGTGACCAACATGACTGGGAACAAGAAAGAGACGGAACGCGCCGGAACAGACCGTTATATGGCACCAGAGGTAAGTAAACGAGCAGTCATCTGCTGGTCCAGTGTGCCCATAAACAGGGCAATTATCAACCTGATTAGGCCTCAACTTGAACCTGTATATAACAAGCAATTATCAACCAACCAGATTAGAAGTAAATTAAAGAGAACCAGTATACAAGGGAAAATTTCATTTCAAAATTGGCATTTTCCAGTCTCAGCTGACACTGGAGGCAGCCTCTGACTCCCTAAAGCAGTGCTAGATCCATGGCTGGCAAATTCCTGTGTGACCCTGAGGCGGTGTGGTCTGCCCTGGAGGCGTGGTCTGCCCCCGGAGGTGTGGTCTGCCCCCGGAGGTGTTGCACAATGACAGCCTTCAGAAGGTTCAACTGGGTCAGGTTGAATTAATGATGACAGGTTCTCTTTAAGGTGCTTCTATGTGATGCTCCTGTTTTCCAGCCTTATTTGTTGCTCTGATCCTAATCTCTCTGATTTTCTTACAGGTCCATGAATCTGAACCATATGACAGAATGGCAGATTATTTCTCTCTGGGAATAATTCTCTTTGAAGTGGCCTTCAAATATCACCCATTCTACGTTGGCGAGGACAAAGACAAGGTGAAGAAATCCATACTCCAGGATGAGCCACGTTATCCAGAAGAGGCCAACCCTAATCTCCTGGACTTACTGGCAAAGGTAAGTAGTGACATAGTTCCAGTGGGACAAAGAAAAGTAGACATTTAGGCCAAGCCAATGAGTCAGTGTTCTTTGCAGTTTACTCTTCACTTGCATGAGTACTCTGAGCGCAGTGGAGCCCCATTCATCCTAATTATTGTAAAAAAAAGAGCTAGGAGTGGAGGAAACCTGTCACATGACCTTGAAATGTCATGTGACAATACTCCCCTCCTATGAACAAGAATTCTTGGCAGCATTATGCAAAGAACACACCGCAGACTCCACATAGCAATCAGCATTTTATTAATAGGATGTAAATTGCCAGCAATGTGTAGAGTATTTGCTGCGATGTGCGGAGAATGGACACCACAGATCTTTAGAAATAGACCTCTTATCAGTTTTATGCCATTACAATTGTACATGGTCTGAAGTGGGAGGGACCTTATCTATCTAAAGTTTCTTTAAAGTCAAATCTTGATTAAAATGCGGAATAGTTGCTTGTGACTTCCCGTGTCCGTTTGAGGAAAAGGATGAGATAGCAATCTTCATAGCTGGAGGTGTAAATGAACACAATATGACTTCTAACAACACTTGCATCAAATATATCTGCTTAATCAGAAATAAATGTTTGATAAATAAAATGGCTATTCCATTTACCAGATCACTGTCATCTTATGGTTCTCCATTTTCTTTTCCCCCACAGCTCCTGCGCAAAGACCCGAAGACCCGCAAAAAGGATGTTGCCAACATAAAAGACCACCCATTCTTCAATGGAATAAATTGGGAAGAGCTGCAAGTGAAGAAGCCTCCCCCCCCCATTTCATATACATAAGAAGGTAAGTAGAAATGAAAGCACTGTGTGTGTGCGGTCCACCTGGCCTGGCACTGTACACACCAAATAAATGATGTTTGTAAGACGGAGTATCATTGTGCTTGACAAGAAACCATCAAGACCAAAACTTATACAAGGATATGAATATTCTGTCTTCATTTATTACAACTGTGCAGCTTTTTTATTCAAATCTTAGTTTATTTGGAGTAGCTTGAATCTGACTCATCAGATTGAAAGTCTGGGGGAAAGAGTTACATATCACTTAGCTATGGGGCTATCACTGCTGTTATGTACTCAGGAGCTGGGAGACAGCGTGTGAAACTGTGATCCTGAGAGGATAGCAACAGGCAGACCTCATATGAGCTCTCAGCCCAACTCTCAATCTGAAGACTCAGGAGGAGTGAGTAAAGTGAAATAAGGGGACATATATAAACCTTTTTAGAAGTGAGTTTGCACAATTCTAATAGTGAAAATTCATATCCTTGTTAATGCACAATGGTGACTAGTATCGGACATCTCACAATCATATGGACTTGGATGACCCATACAGGGGGAAATGCCCCCCTGAGGTCATAGAGGCATTTCTTTGAATTATTAGTCAATCTAACTGTTCTCTTTTTCTTTTTCAGAACCCCGAAACCATACAAAAAAATAAAATGGAGCTGGAAGAAATCACAGACCAATCAAAGTCTGTTAAAGCCAAGGATCAGGAAAAGTTTGTTGGTTTTTCTTTTGTCAGCGAAGAATGGAGAACCTTGTAGAAAGGAAATGAAAGACCTCATAAACCAAGAAGATATTTTATCTAAGGAACGTGGGAACCAGGAACAGATCCACTGCTGAATCAGAGCTGAACAGGATGGACATTAGATTTTAACTTCTATGCCTGTTCAGTTTTTTACAAGGGGGGGGCACTTTGTCCTGGGAGAGTGGTGAGAGAGAGAGAGAGAGGGAGAGCTGGAGAGAGAGGGAGAGCTGGAGAGAGAGGGAGAGCTGGAGAGAGAGAG